>NW_010330742.1:0-16792 GCF_000700745.2 Antrostomus carolinensis
TCAGAGCTGGTCTCAAGACATTCATTACCCATATATAAGTAAGAAAATACCAAGGCATTGTAGTGTACATTAAACAAAATGTGTATTTTCCCATGCATTGCTCCATCTGGTGCAAGTATATATAACTCGAGCAACTCTCTGTGGCTTTAGAAAAGATGGGTTCCCTCGGCAGCATATCAGATCACCAAGCAGCTCTGCACTTGTGGAGAAGTTATTTGATAAACTGCCTGCAGAATACGGGATGTAAGACTAGCCTTTCTAAGCTGTACTTGGCTTTTGGTCACAATTTAGACATGCAACCCACACAAGAATCCCCCTTGCAATCTCATTTTTTATAAAATAAATCAGGAATAAATGGTTGTAACGGTGTAAATTCAGATGATTGGAAAATCATGTCTGCAGATTTTAAGAGACTCCATTAGTTCTTTGTTATTACTGTTCTCCATTAGCACAATAAATAAAAATATTTAGCATGATATCACCAGGAACTTAGATTTAGTTTCTTTTAGATTAGTTTCTTACTCATTAAATGTTTTCAAATTATTTATTACGTATTGTTACATTAATTTTATAAAATGAAAATAAATTATGTAATGATATCCTTGCAAATCTTCCCAATAATCTCATTTATATTCCCTCTCATACTTGAAGAAATACAAAAGCCAAGGTTACCAAATGGGAAACGGCAAAGTGCTGAAGGATTACATCTGTCCTGGGTAGTAAAAAAAGATATTTTTGGAGCAGACAGTGACTGGGGAAAGTTACAGATATGGATAAGCTACTGACATTCCTGAGAGGATTTACTGTGTTCCTTATATTCCTACTGTCAGGAGCCCATCCAGGCAGCAACATGGTAATGATTAAACTAACTGGATCCTCTCATCTCATGGTGATGGATTTTGTATTTACCATATATTTAATACTGTCATAATAGGTTCATGATAGTATTGGAGCCACTCTTCATATTCAATACATTAGCAATGACAAAATAACTTTTGAGTTTGGTCTATTTTCAGATTATTGAAAGCACTGCGGAAATTGTTTTTTGGTGGAAGGGAGAGGAAAGAGAAAAAGAGAACAAACAACATATTGGTAAACAAAGGGGTCATTTTTGCTTCCCAATTAAATATATCTATCAAGCTAAGAACCCAATCACCTTTTGTGATGTAAAGTCTGCAACATCATAAGCATCCTTTTTTATTTATTTATTTTTATTTTTGTATTAGACAAGTTCAGCTTAGATAAAACTATCCTTTTGGTACTTTCTAAGTCTTAACTTTGACCATAAAAGGAAATCAGTCACAATCTTTCTGCTTTGAAGGTACGCCACAGAAAATAAGTTTCCAGGACTGGTGGAAATAGACTGTTTCCTTCTTAAAGAAGGAAATGGTAAAGCTCACACACACACACACACACACACACATATATATGTATATATGTATATGTGTATATGTGTATATATACACACACACACACACATACACATATAAACATATAAATATGTGTGTGTGTGTATGTATATGTGTGTATATATGCATATATCTATACAGTTTGTTCTTCAGGTACTCGTGAAAATCACAGTTTCTTATCTGATTATTAAGATAGAGGTGTTTGTTTTACTTTTGTCTGTCCAGGCAGCTTGTTCCTAGCAAAACCAGAATTTTTGTCCTAATAAAATAAAAAAAAAAAATCCCACAAACCAATAGTTGTAAATAGTGGACTGTATGCTGAAACTAATGCATGTGGTGATCATGGAAAGCTAATTTTGTCCCAGATGTGAAACAGCTATGATGTATTCTTGCAAATCAAGTAATTTTTAGGATGGTACTAATAGTTACACCAGTGGTGACGCAAGCAGGGGAAATAGGGCGACGAAAGGTTTTCAGACTCCAGCAATCCTCAGAATGACTGCAAGGCAGCTTTGTCATTTCTTTGAATGATTTCCAGTATCAAAAATGTGGTTGAGAATATCCAAAGTTGCTGCAGAATTAATATTTCATCCAGAAGAAGAGGTGTGACATCCAGTAATTCATAGCTGATAGACTAAATCCACCAGGAAACATATTCTGAACAGTGTCATTGACTCTAACTTTGAAAATAGGATGGACTCCAAGAAGGTGTGCCAGGTGAATTAGAGAGATAATAAATAGGAAATTATCTCAATAATTTTTCTTCTTCTGCAAGAAACTTCGTGCAGGTTGGACTTACCTATGAACAGTTGCAGTAAATCTTGGGTATTTATTAAGGTAAATGTGTTTCTCTTTTGAAAATTTAATGAAGAAAGGTCACTAGAAAGGATTTCTGGGAATTTGTTTGGGACACAGAAACTACACCATATGAGAAATTTTGCTGAAGCAGGAGAAGGTAATTAATAAAAACATTAAGTATGGGAAAACACAAAAAAAAAAAGGGTTGGGTTTGGGAATAACAAGACAAAATGAAAAAAAAAACAACCAAACAAAAACCACTCCAAATAACTAAGGTTATCTGGTGAGAAGAGAATGGGAAGATTATATTTAGTCTATTATCACTGTTGGTGTTTTTATGCAGTCACCCAGCTTTGTTCAAAAGCTTCTGGGGCAGAACACCTTAATGTCTTGGTATGATGTATATGAAGGTATGTGGAACATTTTGTGTAAGAAGGAAAATGCCAGAGAAACTTGAGTGTAAGACTTGAAGTTTGGGGACTGCGCATGTAGAAATGTATAAGAAATGGAGCTTAAACCATTTTATACATTAAAAAAACCCCCAAACCAAACAAAAAAAACACCCAGCCCTCATAACTCTGTTTAAGTATACCTCTACATCTAGCAGATACTGCTTATGCTCAGTTAGCTGGTAGTCATTTAATCTTGCACTGGATGAAAGATCAACTTACTATAAAGCACCTGCTAAAACTTTCAAAAAATCATTTGTATTGTTTTTGATATTTGACTATTTATGTATATTCAGATATTCCAATAACAGTTCTAGCTAATTTCAGTTGCCTTCAAGACATTTTAGAAAGAAGACCATGCCAAGACAAATATGTGACCTAGAAGGTATTGTCCTGAAAAGCATAATTTAAAAGCAAATTTTTTAAAAAACTCCATACACAAAGTGAAATGTTAGGAGGTGAAGAAGCTTAAAGGGTTCTGAGAAGAAGCATTCTTCTATTTGCTGTGGTTTGGACCTGTTTTTATTTTTAATAAAAGTTTTTATTATTTTTTTCTAAAAAAAAAAATATTTTTTAAAAAATAAAGGAGTTAAAAGGGACCAACCAGTGAAACACAGGCTGCACGAGCCTTACTGTTTAAGAGTCATAATAAGTGAGTACAGTAAAAGCAACCACATTTCTCACATTAGACAACTTGCTCAGTAACTTAAACATCTGGTTATGCCTTTAAATACCATGCTGTGTGCGATATAATATGCAATTATTTTAAAATATAAACTAACAGGGTAGTAGCTTCTACATGCATTTCTCACAGCCCAGTATAGAATTAAATGAGGAAAAAACATAAATCATACTGTTTTTAATGTTTAAAAATTGTGTCAAAGTGAGACTTAAAGCAGAGAAAAAAAAAATCTTTATAACTTATTATAGCAATTGCTTTTGTAGTAATAGTTATTATGTGTTTCCCTAGTTTATAGGATTTTAATGGCTGTAAGATATTGTGGAGGACCACCCAACAAGGGTGGGTTTTATGGTTGTTCTTTTTAGGGAGTAAAAGAAAGAAGATTAAAGCCATTTTTAGCCCTAAGTTATTTATAAAGTCTTTTTTGACTACACTAGATTAGCAAACATTACTTAAGTTTTCCTTTTGTCACTGCAAGAACCAATGATTCATTGAATGCTTTACTCAGCAAAAGCATTATTAAAAAAAAAACAAACCAGGATTTTCTGTAAGAAGGAATTCCTTTATTTCATTCTTCTTGAACAGAAAGACAAATATGATTTATTTGAAAATGCTGATTTTTAAAGTGAAAAATTATGAGTAATATTTCTGTGGGGGAACACCTGAAGACATATATTGCATCATTCTGAACCAGTTAAGTGTACAAGGAAATTTATTTTCTTCACAAAATGTCTGCAGTTGGTATCTTCATGTTTCTGCATGCAGTATTTTATGTTTCTAAGATTTTGCCTTAAAATTTATATATTTAAACCCTTACTTGGCAGTTCCACATAGTACCCAAAGTATTAAAAAACCATATGTACAATGTATGTTAGTCTATCTTCTAATATAGTGGAGGCATCGTCTCTGTGACTGTTTTATAACATACATTTCCAATTGAAAATCCAATTCATATGGTACACTTATGGTAACAGGTAAGTATAATTATCAATGAAAATTGCATCCTTATTTTCTCATTTTCACTGTCACAGGGATAAGGTGCTTTGTGCTTTAATTTCTGCAAGGATATAAGCAATGGAATCATTAAACACTGCTTTACCTTGGTATTACCTACAGACCTGAATCCAGTAGAGTCCTGACCACAAAATCAGTCTGTGATACCAACTGATGAATCATGGCAATTCCTTCTGTCATTCCGTCTTTTTTTTTTTTTTTTTTTTTTTAATAATTTTGTTGTTTCCTCCTAGAAAGCTCTAAAGACCAGTGTAATTAATTGCTTAACAGACTTCAGTTTAAATCTAAATTATCATCCTTTAGGTAGGAGTTTGTGATTGTGGGCCTTTACATTACTTTCAGAACAATGTAACAGTGTAAGAGATTCACAGATTCCTCAGAAGAATATCTTCCCCTTTCACAAATTTTATTCTATTCCTTTTCCTTCCTATCTGCTGGAACTTTAATGATGATATACACTCACTGAAGAGTTTCATAGGTTTTTGTGGTAAATTAAACAGCTGGGTCTGCTGGCTTGACACTAATATTGTCTAATGTCCTTTTGAAGAGAAGAGGGTATAATTTCTGCAAGTGAACATGCTGTACATTTAAAAAATCTAAACAAAATAGTTGGAGTAACAGGAAAACTCTTATTATGATGCCTTACTTATGCACTGTGATTCCTCTTGGGGAGCTGTTTACAGCCTACAAAATAAACCATAGCTGAATAAACTGGGAATTAATACCAGGCACGTAAGATGGATAAGAAACTACTTAAGGGGAAACACTGGCTTGTATCTAAAGAATCTACTTTGAAAGGATGTTAATGTTCACTGGTGTCATGGAACTTCACAAAACCAAGCCAGACTGACTAACAAAATAGAAACAGGATTTATTTTTACAAGATGGTGGCAAAATCAAGCTAAGTTTTACTCTGACTGAAACCGATTTGAGACTCCAACAAGCTTGGACAAACCACAGGTTCAGAACGTCCTTTGGGAGTTAATACTGCACAACTGACTTGAGAATTCTTAAGGTTTATGGACAATGACACAAAACGCACAATCATTCACCTGGTAAAGGGAAGGGTCTCAACCTCAAGGAGTTTCCTTGAGTAGCATCCCAACCCAAAGGGAGAGTCCTCAGCTGCAGACTCACTGCTCTGAGAAGGACCAGCTCAAAATGGCTCTCCAGTGGGGCTCCATTTATACCTGAAACAAATCTGATCTGTGGTCAAATATGGTCATGTAGCCTCTACATTGGCTGAAGATCCCAACTTTCAACCGAACTACATCGATGCTGACCACCACTCTGTGGGCATGACAAGAACTGTGGTGGGAAGTTTTTGTGAGCTTTTATCAGGTCTCTGTCAGGTTGAGTGCATCTGCCACAAAGGGGTAAAGTAATCCCCAGAAGCTGTAGTCTAATGACATGCCATGTCCAAGGAACTACTTTCTTCTGGGTATTTACCTAGATGAAACTCTGGTCTTAGGTCAGCCTTGCCCTAATCACTTGCAACTGCCAATGAAGAAATAATTTTTTAGCTATGCAGTCATGCTGCAGAGCTGAATTTGGCTCTGTGGGTTAGAGGAATGCCCTTATTGTATTCTTCCCATAGAATTAGTTAATACCGCCATACACAATTTCTTATGAACTGGATAGGAATCTAGGCTTCTGTGTTCAGTGGAAAAACAATTTAAATGACAGTTTTCATTAAAAAAAAAAATTTCTCCAGGTGAAGGTTTACATAAGCATGAGCAAAAAAGAGAGTATGATGCATCACGCACAGTTTTTGCATGACCCTCTGAAAATTTCTGTGATTTAATCCATTTATTTAATTTGTAAAATGTTCTTAACATGACTAATTTACATGAGTCACATTCAAAAATTGTCCTTAAAATCCTTAAACAGTTCAGGCATGAAGTCAACTGATGGTCTAAGCAATAATTTAGTGTATTATAATGACCAAAATTATTAGCTAAAACTGATCCCAACTACATCAAGTGAAAACATTTTGAGTTTTGGGCTAGCCTTCAGTAATTTGTAGAAAGCAGGTCAAAAAAACCCTGACCCTGACAAGTGAGATAAATAAGCCTATTATATCTCCCTCACTTGCATTGTTAATGAGTATGCATTCTAACTTAAGCCATAGTTCCTGCAAGCAAGGAGAATCAAAGAATAGTCAGGGTTCTCTTGGTTGCGTATTCCAGAATATGACGCCAAAATAAATTGTGGTATTTTAGTTAATATAAAATATTCTTGATTATTTTCAAGACATTGAAGTAATATACATATATTTAAGTTGTATTTCAAAAGTTTTATGTTCTTCAATTATCAAATTTATTTACAACGTTTACATTATGTTCCTTGAAGAAAACTATTTTGTAGATTACATATAATGCCACAATGACTAGAATAAATTAATGAATCCAAGCATTTAAGTCAGGACAGAAGTGTGATCATTTAATCACTTTATACTTTAATGTAATCTTGATTATTCTGAAACAAAATAATTACTTAACATCTGTCTTAGGTCTTCTCATTGACTTACTGAATGCAATTATAAGAACATTTTGATTTATTTTTGACAAAATGATTTTAATCCTACTTTTTCCTGCCAAAATTAAAAACTAAAATAATAGAAAAAAAAGATAATAATTTGATCTGGTTCAGAGGTTTTTAAAGCAACTGAAAAGGTACTAAACTTAGGAAGACAAGTCTGCTTACTTATCTCAAATTATTTGAACTTCTGTTCTAAAAATGATGTTGATGTAACACTTTGAATGTGCAAATGCCTTGAGTTTACAAGGTAATATTTCCACTCTTAGGATCCTCTTTGAATGAGAGAGCCAATTTTAGGGTCAAACTGGAGGAATCCAAAACTTCTGAAAAATTAAGTCGTGCATGCAAGTGCTTTTGAACATTCAAGGCATCATTCTTTCTAAATTTGTTCTTGGCAGTTTAGAAACTTATGCAATTCCAAATTGTCTTGGCAAGAGTGAGACTACAGAAGGACAGCTTCGTGTTGAAATCCTCTATGTACCACATGTTTCTTTCAGATTTCTGAGAAAGCTTGTGCACTTGGAAAAATCTGTTCATGTACATTTATTTTCACCTTTAAAAGCCCTTGTGAATTGATATTTAGCTCCCATAATGGGTATTCTTCAAAGATCATAGTGTGAGCAAAACATAATCATATTTTTTCTTTGCATTACATAACTTCAATTTCAGACCTTCTGGCTTTCCTAGCTCCTAAACCATGGAAAATACTAGGCAAAGTTATTTCTTCCATGACCTCACTGCTGAAACAGAAAACAGTGCTTTTGCTGCAAACTTTATCTTGCTAAAATAAAGAATTGATGGTTCATTTGTTCCTTTGCTCTTAGAAACTCTATATTTCAGGCTGAAGCAGATCTCAGAAAAGCCAAACAGAAGGCATAACAGTAGCATTAACACTTTGAACTCACACTGCAAAGAAGGAATCAATGGCTGAAGTTTGAAGGGAAACTATCTATCTATCTGTCTATCTATCTATCTATCTATCTATCTATCTATCTATCTATCTATCTATCTACCTTTTTTTAAATTTATTTATTCCTAAAAGTAGCAGTTTAGGAGTATAGTGTTTATATTAGGCCTCCCATAATTTTCTTTTAAAAATGTTATTTGTAAGCTATCCTCTGTAGCTATGCTCATCTTTTTGTGAGAAATAATATCCTCCATAAGTAGAAAACCTTATCTAATATTGACATACTCTTCATAACTATACATGAATTGTCATTACCATAAATTTTACAAGATTTGATACAATGAGAGCAGAAAACTTATGAAGACCTCCACTTCTTTCACTCACATTTTCTGGAATAAATTATAGGAAATGTAGGAACAGAACAGGGTGAGAACATGTACTTAGGTGAGTTCAGGGAAGGACCAGATTAGGTGAGCAAGAGGTTGGTTCTTGACTATCTATGACTGCCTTACTGTGACTGCTGAAGCTTCTGCAATCAATACAGTTATCTGGAGAAATGAGCTTTGTGAAGGAAAATTGTTTCCACCAAGAGATAAGATTCTTTACTGTGAGTCTGGTTATAGAGGGAAACATTAGTCCTCATCTTCCTAGCTAGGTGCTTTATCCTGAGGGTTTACTCAATGTCACCACAGAAACCTCCAATACATGCCTTCCCTAACACAGGTGTCTTCTGCAAGGGATGAGTGTGAAGGTTTTTCTCATCTTAGACTGACTAGCAGTGAATCAGCTCAGGCAAAGGCATGGCCCTCCCTTGCAGAGCTGGGGCTAAAAGAGTTGGTTTGAAATTCTCCAACAAAGGAAATGACTCAAGTGTGGGATTTAAGCCTTTTCTAGATTCTGCTTGGAACTGAAGCAAGACCTCCAGCCACTGGCTATGGAAGCATTCATATCAACTGCAAAAGCCTGTAAAGTCTCTTTTTCTAAAATAAATAAATAAACTGATGAAAAAAAACACAAATAAACAAATAAACAAAATAATGGATTTTCAACACAAGATTTTGGGATATTACATGAAACTACTATGCCAAAGGATATCTGTTAGAGTAAGATTTGATTGAAATTCACATCACAAGAAACTGAGAAATGGAACTAAATATAGAAGGCCTCTATGTAAAAGCACTACTGATAAAAGTGCAAGTTTCATAAAGCTCCAGATTGTGTCTGGCAATGTTTAACCAGCTGAAGTCATCCAGCCTGAGACTGTATTGAAGAGTCTATTTAGAAAGTAGAGAAGTTGAGAACTTGGAGTGATGTCTGTCTTTACATCAATGTCAGAGACAACATTTATAGCTGATGGCACCAAATTGTTACTCAATGTACTGCAACAGCAATAAAACAAGGAAAAAAAAAAAGAGCACCTCGATCCACACATCCTGTAGTGCCTGCCTTCAGCATTAACTGCTATGCCAGTTTCACTGTGGAGAATTGTCACAGGAATGTTAGAGATAACCAGCTAGAAAGTCCTCCAAATAAAACACGTGGAAATGCACTGTGAAAGTTCAGATGCATAAAGCAAGATTAAGATGTTTCAAGTTCTGTAGCATATTCACAAAGAACAAAAGGAACAAAAGTCTAGGGCCATGTTCTTACGTATGTGAAAATACAAAGAGACCTCTACCATTCTCCCAAGCAGGAGAAGCTTCCAAGTTCTCTGACTAGCAGGCAGTTTTTTCACTTTGCTCCTGAAAATACCAGTACGGGGACTATGTTAAGCAGCACAAATTTCCCCCAACAGCCTACACTGCTTAGACAATTCCCTTCTAAGATGAGAAGCACATAGAAGAGAGAAGCTCTTACACATCAGGCAATACTTTTACAGAGGAACTAGATTTTGAAAGATCTATAAAATACAATATTCAATCTTATTAGTGAATATACATGTATGAAAAATAAAACATTCCTTCTGCCCTTATAAAAGTGGCAGAGTTGCTAGGGTTGGTTTTGTATGGTAAAGAATGACCTCAAATGCATTTGAAAAAAGCCCCATTAATCCTAAAGAACTGCAGGTAAGAAGAAGAGGGATAAACCTAAACCAAGTCAGGTTAGCAAAAAGCATCATCTGTCTGTTTGTTAGTAGGCAAACTAATCGTATCTGTTAAATATCCATCAAGTTTGCACCTGTCACCTGCAAAAATAATTACTGGTAGTGACCACACTCTTCTGCTTTGAAACCTGGGAACACAGAGTAGCTCCTTTAGGACAATTCCCAAATATCTTAGCTGTCTACTTCCTGCTAACCTCTTAAGCAGAGTCTTTAAACACAGTTTCAGAGCAATGCAAACAGTAGTGTATCAAAGGATTGGAGAAGACTATACTGCACATAAAACACAGCTTGGAACTGACAGAGAGAAAAATTGAAAACAACAATTCTCTGAGGCAAATAATTTCAACTCATGTTCCTTTCCACCCCTGCAGTTCTCATTTGAGAAGAAGCCAAACAAGCTAATCTAACAGATGTCTGTGCCACTGATTTAAAGTCAAAGGTAGGACACTTCCAATATCCATCTAATTCAAACAAGGAAGGTTTCTACTGATAGGCACAAAATAGCACTGAAGCAATACTCCCTCTCTAAACGGGAAGGTCAGTAGTTATTGCTCTTACACAGGACTGACTTGTGCAATTTTGAGTGACTGAATGATTACTGCCCTAAGCAAAATACCCCACTAGCAGGGATAACCTACTGCTTAAATATTTCCCATTTTACAAACACAATGGAAAAGTATATTAAACTATATTAAAGTATATTAAAGCTGACTAACTGGTAAGTTAGCATTGAGCAAGGCATCTTTCAAAGATCATTTAAGATAGAGTGGTATTCATGATTTAGAGATTCAACTCTGTTACACAAATCTGTATGGTAACTGAGCCTACGTTAGCTATGGTTATGAAAAAAATACATACATTTCTGTCATATGACAGCAGTTTAAATAAGGTTGACTGGTCAGAACTTAGCAAACCCTTTCTCTGGTGGCTGAATCTAAACTTTCTATTAAAATAGCATAATGCTTAAGCACTTTCCTTGTGAGCAAAATCTCTGGGATGTGAATCAAATAGAAACTCATACCTCAGCGTGCCCCATGCCCCTACAATTTCTGTAGCTTGAAATCACAGCTCTAAGGAAAGCATTCACATTCATTTTGGAGTCTTAAGATTCGAAACTAAGGATAACAATCTAAATAAGAACACTACGAACCTTTACTTTCTTGGTCAAGGCACACAAGAAAGAAGAAAGATGACTGTGTCACAGAGAGAGGAGTAGCATTTGATTTTCAGTTAGAATGGCCAAAACAGGTTTCTGTTTGGATATACAAACTGTCACTTTCTTTCTTCTATTCCTTCTCCCCTGGACACACTGGAAATCTTGTATCTTTTACTTTTGTCTTTAGCATCTTATTTATTTTTCTTAATCCTATTTATTTAAGTTGTCTTTTTGTTGCTGTATTTCTTTGAAGAAAGTTATAAAAGATGTCTTTGCAGAGAGAAGAGTTTGTATCCCTATTTGAACCCAGATGTACAGTGCACATATGGCTATAGTCATTAATTACATTAAATAACACAAGATCCCGCTCTTATCTGTACCCAACAGTCCATCAGCACTCCAAATCTGTTTATTTGATACTAAAATAGGAAAAGTACCTTAGGATCACATTTGATTTTGTATCTTAACTGTCATATGCATTAACTACCGTTACAGTGATTAAGCTTTGTAGTAGTTAAGGGGTGTGGTTAGGTCGAGAGAGGTTCTCCTCCCCCTCTACTCTACCCTGGTGAGGCCGCATCTGGAATATTGTGTCCAGTTCTGGGCCCCACAGTTCAAGAAGGACAGGGAACTGCTGGAGAGAGTCCAGCACAGAGCCACCAAGATGATGAAGGGAGTGGAGCATCTCCCTGATGGGGAAAGGCTGAGGGAGCTGGGGCTCTTTAGCTTGGAGAAGAGGAGACTGAGGGGAGACCTCATTAATGTTTATAAATATGTAAAGGGTGAATGTCATGAGGATGGAGCCAGGCTCTTCTCAGTGATGCCCAATGGTAGGACAAGGGGCAATGGGTGTGAGCTGGAACACAGGAGGTTCTGCTTAAACTTGAGAAGAAACTTCTTTCCAGTGAGGGTGACAGAGCACTGGAACAGGCTGCCCAGGGAGGGTGTGGAGTCTCCTTCTCTGGAGATATTCAAAACCCGCCTGGACACTTTCCTGTGTGATCTCATTTAGGCTCCTGCTCTGGCAGGGGGATTGGACTGGATGATCTTTCGAGGTCCCTTCCAATCCCTGACATTCTGTGATTCTGTGATTCTGTGATACCTAGCTTTGACGGAACTTCACTCTTGACGGAATCAGTCTCAAGGTTGCTAGTGACAGCCTACCTGTGCCTTACATACAGGGAATGAGGTGCCTAAAAAGGCTGCCATGGAAGTCTAAACATTCATCTGTTTAATTCAGCAGCAGCAAATGTGCATGGTGTAACTCAACACAGCAGAGCGGACAAGACTTAGTGCATTGGCATGAGTTTTTGAACCTCTTTTTCTTTCCCCCAGTTTAATAGGCAAGAACACTCCCTTCTACACTCATGGTTTCCCAACATGCAAAGTGTGAAACAGTGGTGGGGCCTTCCAGTGCTGAGAAGCTCAGAGGTGAGCTCAATTCCATCATGACAAGACCAGATCTACACCTCCTGCCTCATGGGGATGAGCACATTGACCTCCATGCACAATGAGCACTTTCCTTTGCCTGTAGAAGACTCTTAGATGACAACTTTAGCATTGGTGTCACCTGTTGCAGAGGGAGACTGGATCCATGCTTGAGATTAGGTGTTTCCAGCATTAAGATGTTAAATAAGCAGGGATCTAACAATTTAATTTTTTAATTTGTGTGTCTTTGCACTTCAGTAAGTCTGTGGATCTACCTTGTGTTGCCTTAAACACATATTCCCTCCCAAATAGACAAACACACACTTCTACTGTATTTTGTTTTGAGTGATGTCCAGATGCAAATGTGTTATTTCATAATAAATGTACTAGATTATATGTCAATCACCACCAAATCTGACAGAATAAACAACCTTTGAAAGTTCTTCATGATACACCAATATATTGTTGTCAACACTTGCATGGAGTTTCTTTTCCTCTATAGTAAACCTTGCATGATTAGAATTTCTACAGGTACTTTTTATTTATTTATTTATTTATTTATTTATTTTTCTTCTTATAGCAGTGAAGTTTGGCTGAGTACTAATTAATATTATCTGGAAACTGTAAAATTATAAAAATGCCTTTCATAGGAAAAGAAGAGGCTGATTATCTGTGGGCATCCACATTTATTAAAAAACACTGACTTCTGTGGGTAGTAACAAGAAAAAAATCTGGCATTGTGTATGGAACAAACAAAGAACCTATGACTAACTGAGGCATTGCATACCTCTAATGCTTTTTGCTTTTCTCTCTACGTAAACTTTTCTTTGTTTATATGCTTTTGTTAATATATGGCTTGTACAAAATAGAAAAATGAAATTAAAAAGAAAGAATCTTTAAGGAGTGAGAAACAAACAAAAAAAAAATAGACTGCATGACCTTTAAAAGATGTTTCTGCCTCAGATGCTGAACAACAAAATGTTCTTGCATTCTTATATATTCACAGGGCTTCAGGCAGTTCCAATACATATTTTTCTGTACTGTGTGCTTTCCTACAAATCAGTAATTGAGGGTTGTTGCAGTGTACAAAGTCCCAGTAATTTAACATTTTCTGTAAATGTCAGCAGAGGGTTATTTAGTTTCTGCAGGTCACAAGGTCTTTTTAACACCACCTAGCCTAAAATGGTGATGCTATAAGAAACCAAGTGGAAAAACAACAGAAAGCCTGATGATTGTTCTAAAATTGAGGAGAGCTGCTTTGACACGTATTTACATAACAAATAGTCTTGCCAAATATCAACAGCAGGAAAGCTGTTGTTATTTGTTTACTGTAATGACACTAGTTAGTGGGTATGACACCAGGAGGAAGCATTTGAGGTTGTAGTCACTTATCTAACTACATCACTTAACCATGATTTAAACTTTATGACTGTTGAGAAGAATAATTAGATGACCCAGAAATTTGTTTTCACCTCTTGAAAATAAAATTATCCAGGCTTTCAGAAAAAAGGTAAAACATGAAAAGTGTATTGTGTGAATTGAGAACATAAAAAAAAAGAAAAAAGGTAGTATCAACAGTATTATAACAGAAACAGAGAGGAGATGTAATGTTTACAAGTATGGTTTATGCTGTTGTGTGTTTTAATAGATATTTGTGTGGAAAACTAGATCTGTGGCATTAATTTCTTGTTTAAAAAATCCATCAAGATTTTCCTTCAGGCTGGGTTTGGGAACAGGTGAGGAATGGATCTTTTCACAACTGGGTGCTGTGGTTTGTCTTTAGTTATTCCCCCACTGCATAGTAAGCAGTGGGGGAATAAGGAATAACTAAAGGTAGGATTTTCAAGAAAGATGTAACAGCAACAATCATTAATAATTTAGTTACAGTGGAGCCCGCTCCATGGCATGATAGATGTCTGGTTTCAGAACTGACAAGGGTGCTGAAGACACATATGATGCTCTCTAGAGTCACATAGCCATACTTTGCAGAGCAAATTTGTGACTGTGGCTTGGTTCCCAATCAGGCATACATCCCATGTCCCCACTTCATCCTGGGATGTCATGCAGGTATGTAATAGCTCCATAACTCCTAACCCTATAGCCTGGTTTCCACGACAAGGAGAGCTGTGTGTACCATCTAGATTGGACCATAGCAACTTTCAGTAGATTGCTACTCTCTCCCAGGACCTGGGAGTTTTCACACATATCTTCCCAGTAGGAAAATTTAGTAGAGCCGTCAATACCTTGATATTGCTCTGAATAAGGCTGGAGTCCAAAGTCATATTCCAGAAGAAGTAAATGTAGCTCCTGGACTGGAATAACTGAGCATACACCAGAGGTTTTGCTCCCCTGTCTTTTCCTGAAGGAATAGTGATTGCTTAAATATATTCCCTAAATAAATGTTAGCGTAATTTTTAGTGTGCATGTTAAACAGATATTAACATTAGCACTGAGGATCAGCCTCTTTGAAATGTTACATTACATTTGAAGCTTGATTTCAGTAGGTATATACATAGGAAGTTTTGCCTTTGTACACTCTGTCAGATAGGCTAAATTCAGGCTGCCTCTTGTTTAAATATAGATGAGAGCTTAAAAGTAGGCTCTAAAACAGAGGAAGATGAGGAGGATGGTATGTGTGAATTGTCTTCTTCCAATCAGAGACCAGAGGGTCTGTTAGAGAAGGACAGCACAGTGAACACGTTGCTCTTTGAGTTTACACTGATTAATATCCATCCTCTTACTTTTCACTTTTTTCCCTAGAAAGAATGTCATTTAGATTTCAAAGTTCGATGGAAGAAGATACTTATCCTCACACAGACAGAAAGCTTGCAGGGTGCTTTTGTCACTTCTTCCCTTGATATGTTGCATCATTCTCTAATTAACTCTTCAGCTTGTATTTTATTTGAAAGTACTTAAGGGTTTAACTGTTTTCAGTAACTGTCACATGAAGTTTTGTGCATTTGTCACAGATTTCTGACAAATATTTTCCATAAGTTGTATTTTCTGTATTACACTTCTCTGTTATCTCGATATTTGAAACATGTCTACTGCTGTGTTTCTCTGTTGATGGATATTTAACCTTGCCAGATATTTTTGATAGCTTAGATGAGCCATAAATTACTCAAACTGCTAAAATCTCGATGACATGCAAACTTTAGCAGTCAAGTTTGTGCTTGTTTTCACAGTAGGCCCATGGTAGGGATTGTGGTCCACTACCCAGTAGCAGTCTGTGGAGTCTAGGGTAGTGTGATCGGTAGTTTTGTGGATGTGGTAAGGTCACTAAATGTTCGATTTCTGGAAAAGAAAAAAAAATAATGCCTCAAAATACATTGCTCCTATCTTCCCTGAACCATCTTTCATGCATCAGTAATAAAGTGATTTTCAGCTTGGTCTTTCACTTCCTATGTGTAGCCAATGGTACTAAAGCTAATATTTATGCCATTAAATTAAATTACTTCAATATTTAAACAGTGATATACACATTTGGTCTAGTAACAAACCTATTCAAATAGTCAAGAGAATATTACAATCTGAGCCAAGTATTATTTGGTTTCTCTCTGTCTTAAGCGAGACCGTGAAAATAAATGGAAGGAAAATCCATTTTTACTCTTCTGTTTGCATGGAGTGGTATCCTCTTCAGGTTAAATCAGTATTTAATGGTATATTTCACTTATTCTTATTATCCTTGCATAGTTCATTTGTGAACTTTACATGTTTCTGTCCTCTGCAATGATGTTGGTGGTTTTGCATACCTGACCTCCAGGCATACATTTAGTTTTAATCATATGGCAATATAAGACTAAAGAGAAAATTATAATTTTGAAATTCTATTTGTATCCTCAGACTATTACACAGAACAAAGATATTACAGCATTGGTGGATAAGGCTAAAGCAACTGATGTCATCTACCTGGACTTGTGCAAGGTGTTTGACGCTGTCCCTCATGACATCCTTGTCTCTAAGCTGGAGACATGGGTTTGATGAATCGACCACTCGGTGGATAAGAAAGGCAAAATGCAAGGTCCTGCACCTGGGTCAGGGCAATCCCAAACATAAATACAGGCTGGGTGATGAGTGGATTGAGACCAGCTCTGAAGAGAAGGAGTTGGGAAGAGAAGGACTTGGAGGTGGTGCTGGACAAGAAGCTCAATATGAGCTGGTAATATGCGCTCCCAGTCCAGAGGGCCAACTGTATCCTGGGCTGCATCAAAAGAGGTGTGGCCAGCAGGTCGAGGGAGGGGATTCTGCCCCTGTACGCTGCTCTCATAAGGCCCCACCTGGAGTGCTGTGTCCAGTTCTGGAGC
>NW_010330742.1:17062-19522 GCF_000700745.2 Antrostomus carolinensis
GCCCCCTCCCTGGGAGTGTTGAAGGCCAGGCTGGATGAGGCTTTGAGCAACCTGGTCTAGTGGAAGGTGTCCCTGCTGATGGCAGAGGGGTTGGAACTGGATGAGCTTTAAGGTCTCTTCCAACCCAAATCATTCTTTGATTCTATGATTCTATATTGATGCTTATTGAGATCTCCTGCAACTCTGATCACTACACATACCTGAACTGTGTGAGTTACCATTTGCAATATAGTAACTAGGGAAGCATTTGCTTGAAAAATTAAACCAAGGCATATATAGCTTTATAAATATGCTATACGAGCATGTGAATAGACTTCCTCTTTCATGGCTTCTTAAAACTTTGACATGCTATAGAGGAGCTCTCTCCAAAAAAGCAGGAGCAACTTTTAAAGCCCTAGTATTTCTTTAAATTGCTATTACAGGCACTTAAGGAGCCAGGATTTGACATCTGTGGCAACACTGAGAATGTGATACAAACTGAAGTCAAACACAATTTCTGTAAGTGAAAGCTGAACAATTTCATAATTCATTCAACTACAGGTCAGTGGTTTAGATTGAGAACTTGGATAAAAGCCCAAGTTAAATATTGTCATTAAAGTTTGTAGTGAGATCAGATAGTTGGCCTGGCATTTTGTAGTACAGAGCTAAATACTACAAAAATAAAATTGGAAATGAACTTCTGATAGACCTAGAATTTTCCTGCATTTAAACTTCTTTCTTTCTCATTTTGTCTCCCCTGACTCTTGCTATGAGTATGCATTAAGACAGAACTAAAATGACATACTGGTCCCACAGCAGAAGGTTACATCCTTCTTGCAGCTGTCTCTCGTGGGAGTATTTCCATTAACAGTATTTCTAAGTGGCAATTTAATTCATAGTTTTGAAGGACATAAAAGACTATTATCCTCTAGTTTGACCTGTTGCACAGCTGCAGAATTATAATCAGTACTTATTTTTGAAACACTCATAGTCTCCATTTTTATATTTGTCCCTTTGTGTGTATCTATGCAGTTGCTTGCGAACAGTCTCTGTGAGCCCTCTGTACCAGTACTGGGTTATTGTTTTTTTGTTAAAGTAGCACAGTGCCTGTGATAATAAACTCAGCCAAATGGCTGAATATGTTATCTGAGGCTTGTTATCACACTAATGTAGTTAAAGGGTTGCTAATCATATTCTGTTGGGTGAGAACTTGGGAGGGGTGATGAATAACTGCTTGCAATTGAGCTTATAAACATGCCTTCAGTCTTTAATTTCATAAACAAGCACAACATTTTCAGAATATAGATCTTAAGCTACCCCACCTAATAAGAAATAAATCCAGACAGTTCAGTATGCAAAATGTGACAGACTCTCGGCCCTAAGCCTTCTTTCCTTTAGACATGATTGAGTTCTACAGGTAGTGCTCGAATGAGTGCAATTAGATCCTTTCTGTAAATGGTCATGAATCTTTATTATTTATTATCTAACATTTATTTCCAGATATACACATGGATATACAAACTTTCTACAGGCTTAACAATTCCTTTTCTCAGACCCATGCCCTTTAGGATCCTGTGAAAAGATCTAAAAACATTATCAAAACTGATAAGCCAAGAAGATGCCATCTTGGAAAGGAAGCTAGTGTGTTTTTTCCATTTTTTTTAGAGAGGGGAGGTGGGCCTTTTTCTGAAGAAAACTGAATAAGAATCACAAAGCATACTTTTGTAATAATATGTACATAGTTTCAATATTAAATCTTTTCACTTAATATATTCAATGAATTTTTGGGTTTGTTGAAGGCAGTGGCAGAAAAACTTATAGTTTCCTTGAAGCTGAACTGCAGGAGGACTTGAGACCTGCCAAAGTAAAGCTTGCCCTTTGCAGATACATTTTGACAAAGATTTTAATGCTCCTACTCTGTGAATAAACCAACAGTACTCATCTCAGGCATTTCTATAAGATCAAGAGAGTAGAGTACTAATTTACTGAATTGTATTTATGAGAAAATATGATCCATTACTTAATAATCTGCTGATTTAATTTAGTCTTTAAAGTAGGCACAGTTTTTCAGAGGAAAACTACCAAACATATTTTCCACTTTAGAAAATATTTACAGGTTTGGGCAGTCTTCATCAGAAAAACAGAAACCTTTTAGCCAGGTTGGATGAGGCTTTGAGCAACCTGGTCTAGTGGAAGGTGTCCCTGCTGATGGCAGGGGGATTGGAACTAGATGATCTTTAAGGTCCCTTCTAATCCAAACCATTCTATGATTCTATGATTCATTCTATGATTACACAAGGTTTATTACATCTGAGAGGGCACTGCCTGCAGAGCCTGTACTAATAGAGTCAGGAAAGGTATTGCTGCTGTCAATGTTGCTGCATAAAATACCATTTACACTACATTAGCCCACTGTGTCTTTTGGGATCTCACTGCTTACTCTAGAGGCTGAGGATGTTCTCTATTGTACGTGATCTCTGC
>NW_010330742.1:19561-24041 GCF_000700745.2 Antrostomus carolinensis
TCCAGCTGAAACAATCAGATTTTACTATGTTGTTTGTTTTTGCAACTGACTTTTTTTGTGTCACTTGTGAGGACTTAATATTTTTCCAGTTTCACCTGCAATGCAATTTTTCCCTCCCATAGCACCAACACCAAATTAAAACTTAAAAACCTCTCTGTTGAGGCACGGTGGGGTATTATTAACCTTTCCTCATTCACGGACCACAGAGGATCTCATCACAGCAGCCACCACATGTTTATAAGGAGATGAATTTCCAGTGTGGCACTTAAGAAGTGATCATCCAGAGGGAACCTCCCGCACTGGTTCCCCACCCTCTGATGTGTGGTGAGACTTGGGAAGCAGCAGAGAAGGACTGGGAAAACCACACAGCAACCCCGTGGAGTGTGTTTTTGCTAATGAAATCCCATTCTGCGGTGTTAATCAGCATCCTACTTGAGGTTTTGGGACAAGTACCTGAAGGAGTATTTATGCCTGAGGACCTTTCAATATTAATTCAAAATTCTTCTTGCAGAGGAACAGGAAACATGCAAGTAATTCCTGTTAAGTGTGTCTATGTAATAGCTCTTGTGTTGGGCATGAAGGAAGATAACAGCCCCTGAGGCATGTGTATTGTTTTGACACAACCTGTACAGGAACATCCTTTATGTCTGTGTTGTATTTTCTGGGAGAGAGAAAGGCTGTGAACATTTTCAGAGCAATTCAGGTAATTAATGTAAGATAATGTATTTTTGTATGGAAGTTAGTATGTATTATGTGATGCTACCATCAGATTAATATCTAATAATAGCTGTTCATTCCAAGCCTCTAAGTACAGGGTACTGCAATTACGATACTAATAGGTAGTTTATGAACCATGTGCATTTTCATGTGTACCATTCAAATTAGACCCTTGATATTTTTTTATGGGATAACTACAAAGATCTAATTGTCTAGGACTTGAAAAATATGATCAAAAATCTAGAAAAAATATTATTACAAATGCTGGGCTATATGCAAAGAATAAATTTCTAACACAGTAATAACCAAGGCAGGAAGGAGAGGCAATATTTTCTGTTAGTGTATTTGCTCTGTTATATGGTTTCCCTCAGTGTGATCTTGCAGTGTGGCTTAGTTGACTTAAATTTACATTTATTAAAGTTCAATTCAAAGGCACTTCTTAAGGAAATTAGTCTTAGTAAAGACTACTAAACTGCATGGGCAATTACTGCAGAGTGAACAAAATTTAAGGATCTAAGTTTTAAAAGTTTTGCTTTATTGTGAAATCAACTTGTCTACTCAGCAACTTTTATTTAAGACGAATTTGGCTACATTCACTTGTGTCTTGACCACTCACACTACCTCTTAATCCTGAAGCTTTTTTTTTGAAGAAAATATTGTTAACCAAAATACAATTTCAAGTTAATTCTTGTAATAAAGGGTTCTACTGCCCTCCTCACTAGCTGCACTTCATTTTGATGAACTCTTTTGCTTTCCGCATTCGGATCAATAATTTAGGCAGCACATCAAAGTCATTATGTCACTCATAAATAAAAAATTGCAGTAATTGCTACGTCCTTCATTGACTGAAAGATCTAAGTATACTGGATTCTCGGATTCAATCACACAAAGTATTTTTATTTGAACATAAATATATGTGTCTGATGTGATCAACTTTTATAAGTTATACTGCATCACATGCCTTTCTCTAAACTGTCCTTTAAAACTGCCACATATATTAGTGCAATTTTTTTTTTTTTTAACGTAGGCCCAAATATTTTGTTTTTATTAGCTAGGAAGAATTAATTTCTGCTTTTCTTCAACAACACAGAAGAGATCACTGAATTCTCTCCAATGTATGAATAACATCCATATTGTTTCTAAGGACAACGACTCTTCCTTGTGTATGCCCAGTTCCTCTGATGTGAAAGAGTTACAGGCTGAGGTCCTCTCACAATTAAAGCAGCAAAATGGGTTTGGAATATTTAATACTCTGTTTCCCTCTCTCACTTACGTCACAATTTGTCAAAAATTTAAAATAGTCCTAAAATGAAATCAGTATTAATGGCTCTTCTCCCTCTACATAACTTTAAAATTGGTAGAAAACTCGCATTCACCTTTTTTGAACAAAGATATTAAAGTCTTTCGGTTGTCGTAACTTCAGCCTTTCTTAGCTGTCAGACAACAACAGTAACCAAAAGGATCACCCTCAAAAGAAAATTACTTCAAATATTAAAAATTGTGTTTTTTTAAAAAAAAAAAATTTTGTTGATGAACCACAAAATCAATCAATGAATCATTTCCATTGAACATTGGGAAAAAAAATCTCATGAAGACTTCATACTATTTACAAAAATTTGGGATAGAAGCACTTTTAAATATTTTTAATGTATTCGGAGAATGGGAAAATTATTCCTGCATAAGTCTTAAAGGGAGAGATCAAGGCTTATATTTCTGGAGGTATGTAAATAAGTATTAAATCATAAATATACATCAAACATCTGATGTTGTCTTGTGCCCCATCCATTACACTTTACAGTTCTATTTTTCAGGTCAATGAAGGAGTAGTATGTTACAGAAGTGTACCCAGAGCAGAATTCAAGACTACATATTCACCACTACTGTTGCAATTGCTTATCCAATTACCATCAAGCAGCAGTAGCCACAATCAGACTTATTTATAGCTGTTTGACTGGAAGAATACTACTACCCTCTTCAAAATAATCTCATTGGAAGAGGTCACCTAAATACCAAATTTACTTGTTACTTTATATCACTATAAAATACATTAGAAATATAGACAAAAATATTTTATGTTTTCATACATTTAGAAATGTCAGAAGGTTTGCTATGATTAATTTTTGAAGAGAGATAAAAGGCAAAAAATGCATTATACTTCAAAGACCTGTATGTAAAGATCGTATCAATTAACACTTAGCAATGGGAGACTATGGTGAGTTGATCTTGCCCATCTGCCAGACATCCACCCAGTCACTTTCTCATACCCCTTCTCCAACAAAACAGAGGGAGAAAATAAGATTGAAAGCTCATGTGTCTAAATAAAGACAGGGGGATCATCAACCAATTGATGTCACAGGCAAAACACTCAACTTGGTGAAAATTAATTTAGCTTTTTGCCTGTTAAAAATACAGTTAGATGTTGAGAAACGTGACAAAAACCTAAAGCACTTGACCTGCAAGCCCACCTTGTTGGCAGGCTCAACTTCACTCCTTCATTCACAACTCCTCTATGTCCCCCCCTCCATCAAACAGCATAAGGAGAGAGGGCATGGGAGTTACAATCAGTCCATAATAACTACTCTCTGCCACTCCTTCCTCCTCACACTTTTTGCAATACAAAGTTGTAAAACCTGCATTTTTAAAATGAGAACTGCCTACATTTTTCACAGTGTTGTATTGGTCAGATTTAGCCCGTGGATTTCCGTTCAATTTGCAAAATACTGTTGCACATAATAACTGAGTATCATGATAGGAAAGAAGTGTGTGGAGACTCGTAATATGCTGTTGTAAATGGCTCTAATTTTCAAAGAAACCCACTGATTTTAGGAATCTAAATTTTCCTGAACTTCAGCAAGCTTGGATGCCCAGTTAAGTCAAATTCTTTTGAAAAATAACAAAAATAATCTCGTGTTTTCTTGCTCCAGGAGAAGCTATTTTTTTTTCCTTGGAAAGGAAAAAAAATCAGTCACTCTAAGTCTGATATAAACTTCTTCAATGAAACAGAAATGAAGGGGACTTAATTTTCTGAAAGCTGACATCTTAGGTACTCTTTACATTAAATCTATCTGTGCATTTCATTCTTACCTTGTGGGAAACGAAATAGTTCTTAAAACTGAAGGCTGCTAAGAGGTTTGGTTTTAATTATGTAGCCATCAGTCTTGCCACAGGTCTCCATTAAACATAAAAAGCATGCAGTTACTCACTGGTTAAATTAAATACAGGTGAATTTTCACCAGTTTTAAATATAATTATTGCTCAAATTTACGTTTTTAATCCAAGACATACGTACTCAGACACAGTCAAAGTCCCTTTCTGCAAGGAGTTTTTATTCTTACTGGTAGGCAAGGTCTAAACATAAAATACAGGAAAACTTTTTTTTTTTTAAATACTTTTTTGGAACTATCACATACAGAAAACCTTTAAGTGAGATGAGTTCTTCTCCCCTTCATACCTTAATAATTTCCACCTAAAAGAAACAACTCTAAAATGTTACTTTTCTGAATAAGAAGTATTTAGAGACCTCTTTTGGGGTGGGGGGAGGGGGGGGGTGGAAGATAATGGAGAAAGCACAGTGAAGTGGAAAACCAGTTTCAATATGTGTCTGAAATACTGTGTTTTTATTGGTAGTAAATCTTCCTTTCATTCTATGTCTTGTAGTGAATAAAACATGTAAATGTGTTGGTTTGAGGGGCGCAGGTGGGCTGCAGTTTTTTGGTAGTGGGGGGAAGGGGTCACCTTGTGAGAGCTAAAAGCTCCCCTGACT
>NW_010330743.1:0-21062 GCF_000700745.2 Antrostomus carolinensis
CAAGGCTTTTGATACCGTAGCCCACAACATCTTTGCAGTAAAGCTTAGGAGGTATGGGATAGATAAGTGGACAGTGAGGTGGATTGAGAACTGACTGACTGACAGAGCTCAGAAGGTTGTGGTGCAGAATCTAGTTGAAGGCCTATAACTAGCGGTGTTCCCCAGGGGTTGGTACTGGGTGCGGTCTTGTTTAACATCTTCATCAATGACCTGGATGTAGGAATAGAGTCCAGCCTCAGAAATTTTGCTGATGATATGAAGTTGGGAGGAGTGTCTGACACACCAGAAGACTGTGCTGCCATTCAACGAGACCCGGACACACTGGAGAGTTGGACAGAAAGGAACCTGATGAGGTTCAACAAGAGCAAGTGCAGAGTCCTTCCCCTGGGGAGGAATTACCTCATGCACGAGTACAGGTTAGAGGCTGACCTGCCAGAGAGGAGCTCTGTGGGAAAGGACCTGGGTGTGCTGGTGGACAGCAGGCTGGCCATGAGCCAGAAGTGTGCTCTTGTGGCCAAGAAGGCCAACAGTATCCTGGGGTGCATTAAAAAAAGCATGGCTAGCAAGTCAAGGGAGGTTCTTCTCCCCCCTCTACTCTGCCCTCTGAAGCACTGCCCATATGAGGACAGGCTGAGAGAGCTGGGACTCTTCAGCCTGGAGAAGATTGAGAGGGGGTCTTATCAATGTCTGTAAATACCTGAGGTGTGGGGGCCAAAAGGATGGGGCCGGGCTTTTTTCAGTAGTACCCTGTGACAGGACAATGGGCAATGGGCAAAAACTGGAACATTGAAAGTTCCATAGAAACTTAAGGAAAAACATCTTTACTGTGAGGGTGACAGAGCACTGGAACAGGCTGCCCAGAGAGGTTGTGGAGTCTCCATCTCTGGAGATGTTCAAAACCCGCCTGGACGCTTTCTTGTGCAACCTGTTGTAGGGAACCTGCTTTGGCAGGGGGGGCAGAGTTGGACTAGATGATCTCCTGAGGTCCCTTCCAACCCCTACGATTCTGTGATTTTCTGCCACCCCTATCCCTAGTGGAAGGCCACAGGCTTTGCATTGACTCAGGTCAGGTGCAAGGTCTCAGGTTTCATCTGGTTTGGTACAGCCTGAGCTGGATTTAGCTTGTTGCAACAATTGCCTGGTGAATTCACTCCAAATGTGTTACCTTAGCTTCTCTGAGTACCCTGTGTAGCAGTAGTCCCACAGGCCTGGGGAGTCAGTGCATGACAAACCATAGCTCTTTCTGTCAAGAATAGTTGAGAATCAATGGAAAGGAAGCTGTCTGTTGCTTGAAAACTTGCAGAAACAAATCTGAAACTGAAAGGAAAGAAACTCCCACCATAAACATTATACTCCTTCATGCAAAGTCCTCAGGTTGCTGATATCTTATTATCACTACCACCCCTGTGGCAGTTCAGAAAGGTTCAGCTGTTGACCTTAGGATTCAAAAGGACGTTTGAAAGGTGAACATCAAAACTGAGAAAAGGGTAAGATAGAAATTATGTAGCAATTTTAACTGTATTGTTAATTATATTTTTCTATATTATTTTGGACTATTAGACTGTTAAAACATTACTGTAACTAAAAATAAATTCTTAGCTCTGTATTTGATGTGTTTCTTTTTGCCCAGAACAAGATTTTTTTCTTCCAAAGAAAATCTTCTTATTTTATTGCAATCATTTCATTGTATTCATCTTTATATTTTTTCCCTGTCAGAGATCTTTCCAGCTGTAGGCACTGTCATACCTGATAAGGATTTGCTAATGCAGTAGCTATACACAGTCTAGCTCAGGAAAGCCATAGAGGTGAGCAATTACTATCCCTTTGGATTAAACACTTGCAGTCATTGTGACCCTTCTCTAAACTTCCAAATCACACTATGGTTCCACTGGTCTGCTAAGGCAACATGACTAAACTGGTGTAGTAGAATTACCTCTCTGGTGATGAATCTGTATTTTAAATAAAATATTCTGGAAGTGTGATCTTCATTTTTCTTAGAAAATTCACTGCTAAACACAAGCACTTAGTTTTGCTTCATTTGCACCAACTGCTTGACAAGTAGGTGTGACTTAATAATTGGAAACTCTTCATCACTAATGATTGCTGTGATGTATCTCTGCAGCTTTTCTGAGATCTTCAGCAGTATAGAGAACATTAAAGAACAGCCAAGCTGTTTATACCTAAAGAATTGCTCTGCAATAGTACGATTTGTACAGTACACGCATTTTCTTGCTGAAGCAAGAAAGAATTAAATTAATGCAGAAGCCACATTAACTAAGATTTAACACATTTTGTATTCAGAAACAGCCAGCTAATGCTCTAGTAAGAGCCATAGGATTGGGCTGCTTTGAATTTTTGCAACTTCCATGATGTAGTCCAAGCTGTTTATCACCTGCACTACAGCCTCTAAACTGCAGAAGCAATCTAATGTCTCTCTTGCATACTTGTTCATCTCCTTTGTGCATTTGAAAGTATTATATTAGAGGCAGAGACATTAAACTACAATTTTAACTTCAAAAAAAGTGATGGAAAATCACTATTAGAATTATTTGAAGTATATCCTAACTAGATAACTAAAATACTTTTATTAATCTAGAGTATTTGAATTTGCTAGGGGAGAATCTTTGTGCTGCCTGATAACTGATGACTTACTGGAGATCAACCTCAGTAATTTGGTGATACCTCCTAGACCTAGTAACTAAAATTTGTGAATTATGAAATCTTAAAAAAAAAAAATAGAAGGCTTAAAAATTAAAATATCCAAAACAAAATATCCAAAGAAATTTGGTGGAATAATAACTGTATTTTATTTAAGAAAATCACCTCTGCTTTACTTCCTCAAAGAAAGTCTAGTGTGCACCACTTCAAGATGCAACATAAAACATAAGACTTGGAAGTGTATGTCTATTGTAATTTTTACTTAGGATAGTGAAAAGGGGAGAGAGAAGAAAGAACTTTCATGGCAAGGATGGCCTACAAATGGATACCTTAAATGTTGAGTTAGGGTGTCAGCCTTCACCAGATCTTCATTATCATCTTTGCATCCAGTAATCTGCTTCTAGAATGGAGTTTCTGTGGCAGTATGAAATAGGAAACAATAGCAACCTGCATCTGCCAGAAACATAAGACCCTGCTAAAACTTCAGCCTCTGGGAATGCAGTGAAAAAAATGCACAAGAGTTTTGCATGAGGACAGCATGCATATGTAGTGTTTTATTAGTTCCATTCCGAGCTAAAAAAAAATCAGCTTCCTTAACCTGGAAGCAGAACAGCCATGCTTATAATGCTCTGGGCTAACAACTCTGTGCATGACATCTAGTCCAGAATACTTTGTAGTAATGATGCAATTAATCAAGAACTCAAATAAACTACCCCAAAAATAAGGAATTACCATAATACTGATTTAATCACATTATGATTACATTGTTATATTATTATGAATTATTATTTGCATTAATAATGCATACAGAATAATTTAATTATGACACTTTTAATTGCCCCTTTTCTTCAGAAATAGTGAATTTGGGAAGACATCTTATCCAAATTAAATGATTCAAAAAGCAGAAGTACTTCTGTGCCAACTGACCATGTTTTAAATAGTAATAATATTTCTATTCATTTTTCTATGATTTTTTAAAAAGAATAGTCCTATTATTTAGAGTTTTCTATTATTTCTATTATTACTATAATCTCTCTAACATTACTCAGTAGACTTCTGTTTCATTCCAGGTGAAACCTGCACTTTATTCATAAGTGTTATAATTCAAAATATCTATAGTGTGATAAACATTACTGTTTTCACA
Organism: Antrostomus carolinensis; assembly: GCF_000700745.2. Taxonomy (NCBI): domain Eukaryota; kingdom Metazoa; phylum Chordata; class Aves; order Caprimulgiformes; family Caprimulgidae; genus Antrostomus; species Antrostomus carolinensis. The sequence goes on from NW_010330743.1 coordinate 3,803, forward strand.
AACAGCTTCTCAAGTTTCATTTCTATTATGTGGAGGACAAGAAGGGAAAATAATAAAACATTTACCGAACAAAAACTTTGCATCCCAGTTTTTGTAGAAAAATGTGAGCTACAAGCTTCTATTCTTAACTGTAGAATTAAAGTCTTAAAGTTCATGTGTTTTGTTCAACTTTCATTGCATTTAGTACACAGTGTTCTGTGTACCAAAAATAAATGTATTCATTTTTGGAGACTATTAAAATTGCAGTTCTAGTCTATAAAGGAACTTGTAAAAATAGCATCACTGGAATAAATTTTAAATGTGTCTAGTAAATCTGAGCTGGAAAACAAAGTTTGAAATAAGGAGAAAGAGAAGAAACCATTGAATTGACAGGTATATTTGTCTTCTAAAATTAATTTACGTTCTCAGTGAAGTATCAAGTGTTGTTTAGGTTTTTTATTTTTCTTTTCAAGGACTATTATCCACTCCTTCAACTGACAGTCATCACTTGTCAGTCTTCAAATCATCTCTTTGCTTCCAAGGAGACTTGAAGCTTCAGACCAGCCACGTGAATGCACAGTGCCTGGCACAATGTGTACCTGTCATTGGACTATCATCATCAGTTGCTTCTACCTCAGACTATCCAACTTGCTACTAAATCAGGACAGGGAATCGGACTATCTCCACTTTTAGCCATGATAAAATGTGTGCCAAGAGGACATAAATGATAACATGACTTGGTAAAATCATTAAAGAAAAAGTAAATGTTATGTATACATCTAGGTATTTATATGTTGTTCCTTCAGGTCAATCAAATTAATTATTTGTACATCATGAAGCTTTTTTGCTTAACACACACATTAACTTCCAATTGGTCCTGGCTTTGTTTTTTCTTAATCTCAGTTACGCCTTCTCTAGGTTCAACTTGAAGACAATGAGGTTAGGAGCTGTTGAAAGGCATCAGATTTTAAGCATATGTCAGATTTCTAAGAAGATTTATATATATGAATCCAGTATAAGTCATTTTGATGTTTCATGCATGTGCATGGAAGAGTAATGTTTTAGCCCTTGCAGGATGTTTTGATCAAGTTTTTGTAAAACAGCTAAACACAAGATGTTTACCAAATCAGGAGTGTCCTGTGAGTAAGTAAAGGAGGCTCTGTAGTTAAAAACAGATTTTCAGTCTTCCTGACTTGAACCTGATCAGAGGCATCTCTAAGAAGAAATTTTCATTTCTTTGAAGGAAAAAAAGGACTCACCTGAAAAAAGTGTTATGTTTTTCCTCTTGCAAATATTGCCCTCAAGCGCTTATATTGCATCCTAGTAACAATTTGCAGAATCACAGAATCACCAGATGGTAGGGGTTGAAAAGAAATTCTGGAGATCACTTAGTCCAACCCCCTTGTCAAAACATGTTCACCTAGAGCATGTTGCACAGGATTGACTACAGGTAGGTTTTTAATACCTTCAGAGAAGAAGACTCCAGAACCTCTCTGGGCTGCCTGTTCCAGTGCTCTGTCACCCTCAAAGTAAAGTTTTTTCTCATCTTCAGATGGAACTTCCTGTGTTCCTGTTCATGCCCATTGCCCTTTGTCCTGTTGCTGAGTATCACTGAAAAGAGTCTGGCCCCATCCTCTTGACACCCGCCCTTTAGGTATTTATAAGCATTGATAAGATCCCAAACTCCCAAGAAGGTATTCTCCTAAATACATTAAACTTCTCTGAATCAGCTTCATATACAATTATAACTCTCTTAGTTCTCATGACTGGGAATGACAAGCTATTGTATTCTGGATATTGTGCATTGAAGCCTTGTAAAGTGGCTTCAAGAGGTGCTGGGCTGACATTTCTCTATAGGGGTTTGGGTTGCTTCTTGGGTTTTTTTGGGTTCTTTTTTTAATCCCCTCCAAGCCTTTTAGATCAAAGCGTTTGGGATGAAAACAAACTAACATCAGTGACTTTTAACTAAAGACTGTTCACAAGTATGAAAATAACTGTTTAGTTGGTGCCCCAGTTTTCTATGGGGAACATATCTGATAAACCCTGTTTGAGTGCATCAAATTGTTCAAAGGGCCACTTGGGCTATGGGCAGCAAATCTACAATGGCAGCAGTAACTACAAACTGTTAGACATCACATAGAAAGTAATTAAAAAAGAAGCAAAGTTAAAGGCATGAGCAAAGTGGGGCTACTCTCCAAAAGCCAGTGAGCAGGAAGCTGAGGACAACCCCAGGGCTGGCCATGCCCCCCGCTGGTGAGATAGCACCCCACCAGGTCTGAACACAACAGTGAACCAGATCCACAGATTAGCCAGGGGCTCTGTGAACAGCAAAAGATGAGGGCCAGAAGCAGGCTGAAGGCAAGGCTACAACATGGACCAGGCACCCACTTATCTACAGTATTCCTCAGACCAGCTTTGGGTACCTTAGTCTGAGCTTAAGTGAGCCCCTAGGCCTATGGATAGGGGTCAGGGGGTACACCAGGAGGGTTTGGTCAGGGGCAATCAGGCCTGTTAGTGCCCTGAGGGCCCTGTTGGTTGCAAAAGCCAAATTGCCATTAGCATTTGGTTTAAGAAAGAAAAGCCTAGTCTAACAGGGTGGCATCCAGCTACACCTTACACATTACAGAATTTTACAGAAATATAAAGTCATCATTGCTTCTTGGGTTTAGGTAAAATTGAAGATAGAGATGATGATGATGGAAGACTGGAAAGGCTGAGAGAGCTGAGGCTGTTCAACCTGAAAAAGAGAAGGCTCAAGGGGATCTTATCAATGTATGTAAATACCTGAAGTGAGGGTAGAAGGAGGATGGAGCCAGGCTGTTTTCAGTCTTGCACAGTGACCAGCTAAAATTATCTAGCTTCTTGTATAAATAATAGCTCACAAACTGTCACCAGTGTTTCTGGTAACACCTTTCTGGATGCCTTAGTACAGATAGGCTTTTTACCTATCATTAGATTAATCTTAATGCTGACACATGTTTATATGAGTCAAATGAAGGGATGCTTAAATTAAAGCCTTCTTGTTGATAACAGAATGAGCTCTTAAACACCAGGAGTTCACCTTTGTGCCTCCTGAATATTGCTACTCCTTTTAAAAAGGTAGCTGAAGTTTAGATCCTCACCTGCAAAGTTCTGGTTGTTTCTTTCAGCCTTTTTATCATCATAACATGAGAAACAAGTACTATTAGTTATAAAGAATATTACCAAAAAAGTATAATTTTTTACACACACACATATATAGTGATATAAGACAATAATAATATTGGGAAAGAAAGCTCATAGAAGCAATCTGTTATTACATTTGTTATTATTTAATGATTTTTTCTGTGGCAGATTAAGCCAAATTGCTGTGGACAGAAACATTATCTGAATTGAAAACTGCCTGAAACAGTGGTGATTAATTAACAGTTGACTGAGTTAGGAGGGCAGGAGGCTTGCAAGCTGTCAAAGAACTTGGATAAACAAGCTGGATATCAGGACAAAGTTTCTAGCTATAGACTTGGTTTAGGCTATGAAGTTATTAAAATCCAAGGTAGCGAATGCAAATATAAAGTAAAGGGAAAAAAAAAAAAAAAAGTACCCTGAGTTCTAGGGAAAGGAACTGGATGAAAGGTATGATTTAACTTTCAGTGTTATTATTATTGCATTTTTGTTTGCACTTTGGACTAAACTCACATTTTGAATAGACTTAGAATTAAGATACTGAGCAAAATTTAAGAAATGTAACTGTTAATGAACAGCCTGAAGCAAACAGAAAGCCAAGTTTTACTTTTTTGCACATAAGGCATGTCAAGGAACACAGTAAAGTGGCTAGGGGCAGAGTGTATGGTTACCACCTGGCCTACATTCCCAGGTGAGGATAAGACAGTCTTCACTGTCATTTGCCTGTGTAAACAAATACAGCTTTAGTGACAAATCAACAGCTTCTTCTATCTCCACAGAATGTGCCTCTCAGTGTCATTCATACAGTGCTGCATTGACATAGATCACATATAAAATGTCTGTGCTGTGGATATGTTTTTTAAAATTGTCCTTTTTGTCTAGTGACAGACATACAAGTTGCAGATTATTCTTTGGCTTTGGTGTTTTCTCTACAGACCACTGCCTTTTGCAATAGTACTTTAAGAAACATATCACCTTTTATTTCTGTATGACTGATACTAGCTCATTGTGTTTCTTGACCAAACCCCCTTTTCTTATGTTTAATATGCATTAAATGTAACAAAAAATCAGGTGTCAGATTCAAGGAGTTGTTACAGCAGCACTTATACCTGAAGTTCTTATGTGTGATACATACCAAGTGCAGGTAGAATGGACTTGTTGCATAGTAATTTTTAGATGGCTCTTTAAAAAAAATCTTGTTCATGTGGCCTAAATTGACTCATGATAAAACAGATATCTAAAAATATATTAGCAGAGTGTTGGGACATTGCATTTAAAATGTCATTGTCCTCAGTCAATGTCCTTTAAAAAAATATTTAGGCATTTTAACTAACAGTCCTAAATAATTATGACATCAACAGAGGTTTCTGGGATTTTTGCTCAGAATGCTGACTTCTTCTGCAGTTGCCATCTAAAATGTATTTCAAACAACAGATGAGCCCAGCTGCACACCTTAGAGGAAAGCTCTATTGTGGATATCTTAGTCTTTCTGTGATTTTTAGCTCGCTTTTGCTTGTTAGAAGGGTAGAATTCATTAGAACTGGGGTGGAGAAGGAGTTTTATGGATAACTCAATTGTGAAGTGTGTATTTGACCTTTTACTTTTAAAGGCAAGTAAACACAAATTCTCTTTGAACACCAGTAGAGCTCCAGTTGAACAGCAATCTTTATTACAAAGATTACTATAGTTTTAGACTCTACTATCCCTGATTCTTTGACGTGTTTTACCAAGGCAGACTAGAAGCTAATAAAGACACCTGAGGTGATTTGAATTTTAAATTAGATGTTTTCTGTTCCTACCCTTTTTCATTATTGCAGTGAGAGGAGAGATTCATTACTGAGGGGCTTTTAAGATTTTTCTCATACACAGCCACTTTTGCATAAGATCACAGACTATGGCATTCAAAATCTAAACCTTCAGTCACACCCTCTGAAATTCAACCCACTTCCTTCACTTTGTGACCACCCCTTTCATGTTGACACACAGGGCCTATTACCCATTTTCCTCTGCGTGAATGGCGAAATTGTGCAAGTCATCCCTTTCATGTTAAGTATACGATTTCATGACTAAATGATATGAAAATGTAGGTCATTTACACTATGGAGATGGTGCACATGGAAGCTAAGGAGTTAGGAGTAATGTTTTGGAAAAGACATTTCTACCATGTGATGACCGAAAACTTTCCTGTGTGGCTGAGTAGGGTAGCAGATATGAAGAGGGAGATACACAGCGAAGTACTTAGATTATTGTATATTATAGGAAGTGTAATTCATAATTTCAGTGAGGATGGTGTCACAACCTATCTGACAAGTATAAAGATTATGCACTGGCTATAGAAAATATAGCAATATGTATTTGACATAAAAAGATTCTGGAGACAAACTATTAAGTGAAATGCCTAATACTAAGGCTTCCTTAGTACTCTGCAGTAATTGCAGATCCAAGCCAGAAACCACTATTTGGTAGAAAAAATGGTATAGGAAAGGGAAGAGAATACTTGCTTGGGGGCAGATAATTATTGGTACATTACAAGAAGACAGAAGGTATAACAAATAACAGAGTAAATTGGGCCAATACAGAATTGGTATCATTATCAAAATCTGAAGTCAAATGAGGTTAAGATCTGTCTCAACCAGTAATAGTGAACCCATATAAAATGAAATGCCTTGCCTAAATCTGGAAGAGTGTGGAGATTTTTTAAAGACCCCAACTTTGAAAGACAGAGAATATTTATGCCACCTATAATAACAGACTCTAGCAGGACCAGAAAAAGGAAGTACAGTTAAGCAGCAGAATAAAAGAACTATTATGAATATGTATATAGCCTTAAAACAGACAAAAAAGGAAGTCTAGTCTGATGAGGAAAATAGAAATTATCTTAAACAGCTGCAATTTAAAAATTAAATAACATGATAAAAATAGTAAAATAGTTTGGAATACAAGTGTTGCAGTTTAACCCCAACCAGCAACTAAGCACCAAACAGCCACTTGCTCCCTCCCTGTCAGTGGGATGAGGGAGAGAATCAGAAGGGTAAAAATGAGAAAACACATGGATTAAAATAAAGACAGTTTAATAAGTAAAGCAAAAGCTGCACACACAAGCAATGCAAAACAAAGAATTTATTCACTACTTCCATCAGCAAGCAGGTGTTCAGCCATCGCCGGGAAAGTGGGGCTCCATCACATGTAACGGTTACCTGAGAAGACAAATGCCATCATACTGAAAGTTGCCACCTTCCTTCTTCCCATAGTAGACCTTTTCTGTATGGAATGTGTGATGGTTTTGGCTGGGATAGAGTTCATTTTCTTCATAGTAGCTATTATGGGGCTGTGTTTTGTATTTGTGTTGGAAGCAGTGTTGACAATTCAGGGATGCTTGCTACTGCTGAGCAGTGCTTACACAGAGTCAAGGCCTTTTCTGCTTCTCACACCACCCCACCAGCGAGGAGGCTGGAGGTGCACAAGTTGAGAGGTGACACAGTGGGGACAGCTCACCCCAACTGACCTAAGGCATATTCCATACCATATGACATCAAGCTCAGCATATAAAGCTGGGAGAAGAAGAACGAAGACGGAGACATTCAGAGTGATGACATTTGTCTCCCCAAGTAACCTCCCTGCTTTCCTGGAGATGGCTGAACACCTGCCTGCCAATGGGAAGAAGTAAGTGAATTCCTTATTTTGCTTTGCTTGCGTGCACAGCTTTTGCTTGACCTATCAAACTCTCTTTATCTCAACCCATGAGTTTTCTCACTTTTACACATCCTATTCTTTCCCTTATTGCACTGGGGAGAAAGAGCAAGCAGCTATGTGGTGCTTAGTTGCCAGTTGGGCTTAAATCACAACAAGGTGCAAATTAGAAAAGTTGTCAAATTGAAGAGTCACTGAAAAGTTTTCAGAAGAAAAATCAAGTTTTCAGTAATAGATTGCCTAGATTAGATGATACTAATCTATTGTTTCTAAAAGAACAGTTATACAAATGCTAATTGTGTTGTATAACCAATGACTACTGAGGGAATGAGACCCTGAGAGGAACTGGGAAAACTACAGACCAACAAGGCTGGCTTCTGTATTGGGTAATCTGTTGCAAAATGTAATAAGCTGATCTGGATATGTGAACAGAAGGAATATAATAGAGAAGCAATGATGCGGCTTTGGAGGAAGTATAGACTTGCAAATCAATGAAAGTTATCTGAATGAACCTATAAAAACATATCAAAAGAAGTTATGGAGTTGAGAGAGTGCACTTGTATATTGCATTTGGATATTGACAGTTTATTATTAAATCCTTCATCAAGGGTCTTGTAGACCTAAGCTGACATGGGAATAAAGGAAATATTTTATTGTTGACTAATAATAGACTAACAGGTAGGAAACAAAGAGTAGGAAAAATGGGAAGTTGCCATGATTCAGAGAAGTTAATGTTGGCATCCTTCGGGGATTTCTATGTTTATAACATAAGTGACAGTTACTGATTTTGTTAAAAAAAATGATTCAGTTTGGTTCAAATTAAACTGACTACAATGAGGTTCAGGAGTACCTCATGATACTGAGTCATTGGCAATAAAATGTCAACTGAAATCCAATGTTAATAAACACAAAGTTACACATTCAAGGAAAAACAGCACAAAGTAAACACCTGTGAAGAAATAACTGAATTAGGTATTATTGCTGAGAGATTTAGAAGTAATTTTCAATAGTTCTGTTTGAATGACTCTGTGTTCAGCAGTGGTTTGAGGCAAATGGAATATAAATATTTTTTGGTGGATAAATGGAGATCTAAATAAGAAGAACCAAAAAATTACATGGTATAAGCAGCTTCAAATGCAAAGTAAAATTTTGCTGTGCTACTTCCTTCTGTTCCCCCCACATTCTCTGCTCCATTGAAAGGAGAAAAATGAGGCAAAAGTATGGAAAGAGAACTGTTTTAAATTAGTACTTAGGATTCTTTGCTTTAGAAAAGAGGTAATGAAAAGGGAAAGTATATAACAAATGTCATATTAAGCCATGCGAAACATGGAGAAACTGAATGGAAGAAAATACTTCCCTGCTTAACGTGCTGCAGAAACTAGAAGCGTTAAAATTCTTAAAAGTTTCAAAACAAACACAGAATTAAGTAAATATCTCCAGTGGATATTGAGATTATAGAATTTATTGTCTCAAGATGTTACAATTATCTAAAGTACAAGTAGATTCAAAAGGCAAGTAGACTGATTTGTAGAAGAGTTTAACAAGGACTGTTGACCACATAGAATTAACATAAGGTCTAGCACAGGAAATATTTAAGCTGGAAATTTCTCATGGCTGGGATAACGTACCTACCTGTCCTTTATTCTAATGCTTATTCCTACAGCATCCACAGTGATCAGTGTCAGAGATCAGATACAGACCTAAAGAGACACATACCATGACTGTTATTTCTTTTTGTCTTAACATAAATTGGTTGAGTCATAACACAGCTATTGACTGATAATAATAAAATTCTATTAGGCTCATTTTCTGAGTAGAGATGCAGAACAGTGTCAACCTGCGTTGTATAAAAGGTCAATACCTACTAGTTTTAAACTTCATGTATTTCTAATAGTCCTCTTTCTTTTCATTGAACATTGTTTAAATTCTTTGAAATAGTTGGAGTGGAATAAGGTATCTAGATAAGCTATATAAATGAAGAGGACCTTGAAAAAAATCACCTGTACTTTATTTGTTAGGCTGCCAACCATGTCAGGTTTCCTGAAATAGTCATGTAACAAATGTGATTGTGTGTACTATACAGTTTTATTATTCTTTGGCTCTTGTTGGCAATATTTGTTCCAGCAGTTTCAACAGAGGTCAGGACGGTGACAAACAAGACAGTGCAAATCTGCACACAAATGGTCTAATAGTTTGCAAGAATCCTTCAAGCATGAAATAGTGTTCGAGAGAGAAAAAGAAATGTTTCCTGCAGGGGATACATCCCCTTATACTGAAGTAGGAACCATCACGTAATGAAATAAAGTCTATAAATATGGCTCTTCTTGCATATTTTCAGTTGCTATAGTCTTTGAGCTAGGTGTAGAGACTGAACTCTTAGAGGCTTTCCTTACAAATGAAGGTTGGTGTGTATTGGTATATTAGTAAGAGGAAAATTTTCCTTGCTGAAACTACTCAGAGGCTAAAGACAAAAAAAAAAAAAAAAATCTCCAAGACCATAAGGCTAGCATCTTTCACAAGGACTTACTTCAAGTGAAACCTAAAAAAAAAAAAAAAAAAAAAAAAGAGAAAAAACCTGTTCTTCCAACAGAGGTAGTAGTTCACGTTCAAAAGAGACACAGTAAAATCTCAGTTCTGTGGAAGCCAAAGGTGAAGATCCTATTGGCTTCACTGGAGCCACCATTTAATCCATGGAGTGTTTCAGAACATTATTTTTTACTAGACTTAGAGCTAACAAACACCAGGTCCTGGCACCATCCAGAGAAGTGCACATACAATTCACATTATCTTAAGCAAGAATAGTGCGGATATCTGAGATGTCACTGCAGGTCTGTATGTGTGGAATTTAAAAGAAAAGCTTAGGTTACAAACCTGAGCCTGAGAGATTTTCTTTCATTTGCTTTCCCACTCATATGCTGGTCAAATATATTCCAGCCAACATGGAAATTTTCATGAGCTTCTTTGCAGACAAAATGTATTTTGCTATATTCAATATAACTCCCTGCAACATAAAATTGGTGATATGCAGTCTGGAAAGAGTACTTAGTAAAGGCAACCATAGGTTCCTCTCTGTGGGCTCTTCTCTCTCATGCCTTTCCCATACAAAAAATACTCAGTAAATGATTGGAGGAGGGATAATTATATAATTGCTATGTGGAATAATAAGTGTTTATTGTGTCTAATTTATTTTTTAAATAAAATTAATAATTTACAACCAGTACATAGACATTTGTCTTGAACTTGTGTAAGTAATCAAGAGGCAGTTTGAAAAGAGGTCTCTTTGGTGATGCACATTGTTATGCACAATACTTGTCATATTTGTTTGGAAATGATAAATTATTCAGTTTCTTACTGCAGTCATGTGGTTGCTTAATGTGTCAGTGAGATAGGAGTTTTATTTTTTCACTGGATCCCTAAAAGTAAGATGAGCCTAAGGTTTTCAATAGGTGTTACTCGTCCTTAGCCCTGAAAAGAGGAACAAACACAAAGAGAAGGAAAATCTACTAATAGATGCACTTATGAAAGAAATATACAGAAGAATTAAGGAACTATTATGTTTGTTTTTCAGGTAAGTTATGAGTCTAAGGGAATTGTCCTTTGTATATGACAGGCAATATAAAACTTATAATGCAGTTTTAAGATGATCACAACTAACGTTCATATGTATTCTCCCTTTTAGAGAAAGAAGAAAATTAAAAATTCGTTGCCCAGTAAAAGGTCCACTCTCAGTTTTTTAGGCAGTCACAACCTGGTAGCTGATTGACTAAAAGTAGCTAGTCAACTGTGTTGACCCCAGCTGCCTCAGTGGAAAAATGAGTCACAGTTCACATGATTGTATAAGTGATAAGTTGGCATATTGAATTCTTGCATATGAAATGAGTTATGATAAGGAAAGACAGACTTATTTACTAATTACAGGGATATTTTATAGCTGGAAAAGCTAAAACATGAGAAATGTTGGTTAAACTCTCTATCTTGTTTTTTAACAAAGCCTGGCCATTTGGAGCAGCTGGGTAGAATACATAGTTATTATATATTTTTATGTGTATATGTATACATATGTGTTTCCCTCTGTATATATACACATATACGTTTTAACATCCAAATCTCCGTTAACCAGTTTTTGAGTGCTCTTTTCTGCAGTGGCAGTGAAGCTTGTTTGAATGTTGTAACATTTTATTTATCTCTAAAAAGAGGTAATATCTCTCTCTCCTTTTTTTTTTTTTTTTTTCTTTTTTTTAACAATTGGGGTACCTCCCAGCCCGAGTACCTCACCAGTTGATTCTAACTTCTGCTGGCACTTGGGAATTATATAGGTTTTCTAAACTTTTCTCTTTGGCACATTAGCCTCCTCCTACCTATGTTATACATCTTGCCTGTACGGAGAAAATCTTGATGCAACTGCAGCGAATAAACCATAAACTATAAAAAAAGGACCTTTGGATACTGTAGTTTGTACACGTTCTTCAAATGAAGTAAACTAAACCAACAAAAGCATTTTTAGAATTGTGTAGATGTTCTGTATCACAGAAAAACAGTTTGGAGAACATCCAGAATTGTTCTATCAAAATAAAATTATCTTTTTTTTACCTTACTATGTTGGTACATGATACAATGAAAAGTTGCATTTGTTTTTAAGAAGTATTTATAAATTCTTATGGTAATTTACCTCGAAATTCTAAGGTATGGCATCCTATGGTGCATTAGGTGCAAAAACAATACGTTGAAAGTTTATGGGCTATTAATTATGCAGAGTTTGAATTAGGTTTTGCTAAGGAACTGGATTTTTTCCAATCTTTTACTATACCTAGGGTTTAAGATTTAGTCAATCATTTACAGTTTACACATCATAGTTTTAAAAAGATCTACTTTTGGAGAAGAGAGAAAATAAAAAAATAACATAAGAGTATTGGGGAAAGATAGGTGGTAAGCAATAAACAAAACAAACCAAAAAATAATTCCAGTTTGCTTTGGCTTAACTTTACTTTGCATTGAGTTAAGTTTTTAAAAATAAAATTTTAAAGCATAAATAATTTCCTGATGGTAGACTGTATTTTTCCTTGCATTTTTCTTCACTACTTTCCTCTTCAAGGCATGTAACATGTAGACTCAGTTGTCTAACTCTTTACAAATGCTGCAAGCTGTAGTAAAATTATATTCTGTGTCAGGGCTGAAAAAAAACGAGTTTGCAGGAAAAACCATGAAAATTGCATACCCTCTTGAAGTATAGCACATGGAATGAGATGGGCACTATGCATCGTGCATGAAATTTAAGCTTCTGTACAAGCGGAAGAAGGATCACATTACCCATGAAGCAGCTACTGTGCAGCTCATATATCTACCAAAGTACAACTACGGAATGCAGAAAATTGAATATATAAATACACACAGGAAATACAGCCTTAAGCACAAAAACTCTCATCAGGCCGTAAGTCTTATTTAACATACATGTCCTAGCTAGTTCAAATAGGGCCATATCAGGCCCTAACAGGAAAAATTCTCATTGCCTATAAGTCAACAAGAGTTTTGCCTGTTTAAAAAGCCTAGGTTTTGTTCACTAGTGAATAATTTCCTTGGCAGGTTATAAAGCCACTTCACGACTTGTAACTGCTTCTTTTTCCCTTGTATTCTTCTTTTATGGAATATATCTGCTGACAATTACTACATCTTCTTTTGCTGCCAGTTGTTATACATGAAGCATAAAAAAAAACCCAGAAAGCAGGACATACAAAGACAAAGAAACCTGTGTTTTTTCATCTAATTGCATGAAGAAAAAGGAAAACTAAAACTGAAAGATTTCTTAAATTCTAGAAAGATCAGTTCAGCATACCTATTACAATCTAAACTAGGAATGTCAGAGGGGCAAAACTTTAGACAGTGATTTATTCTTGCCCTTGACACATGTGGTACAACACTATATTGTGAAATACAAAAGCTGACAAGGTTCTGAAGCTTGAACTGAATGACACCATGTTTTCACGGAGCTGGACAGAACAGAATTTTTCCAAGCTCTAGGTGTGATGGACAACCTTTTCAAAAATAGCATTTTGCTGACCTGTTTTGTGGGTGTTTTGTGAATACGTTTTATATCTGACATTTCATAGAATGCAAGTGAAATATATTTAGTGCACTGGTAGCTGCTGAGGAACTCCTTTAAGTATCTGCTTGTTTAAAATTCTTATCTGTTAAATTACAAGTGTATAATGTTTTAAAATCTAAACTATGAAAAAAATTATTTAACCTACATAACATATGTAATGGAACTGATACTTAAAGGCTGCTTATGAGTTCCTTATTTTAAGGACAAACTGGCACTTTGAAGTTGAAGATGCTGTATCAATCTGTCTTGTAGAAAATTAGAATTTTGTGACTTTGTGCAATATTTCTCATGTATACTACTGAAAATTCAGGTTGATTTCCTGATTGGCTGAAAAGCCAAGGAACTGTATCTCTGCTTAAGCTCAATGATTTATGCATGATATGCTAGCTCTTTTTCTGTCCACCAACCTAACCTCACAGAAGCTTACAAGCTGCAGTGCCACTAAGATAGTTGCATTTATTCTTTTTTAAACCCAGCAGTTGCACTTGCTCTTGATTCCTTATAACAATCAATGGTGACAGTAACTATGATATATACTTTCCCTTTGTACAGGAGATAGAATTCTACAGTACCGTTCATCTATCTGATTCCCTTGTAGGCTTTTCACCTGCTGCTGTAATTTATTTTTCAGAAAAATACTTCTTGAAAGTAAACACATATATAGGAATATGATATTGTACTGTGTGTATGTGCTTGTGTGTATGCCCAGCTTTCTCTTTATACAATTTTGCTCTGTGCCTGAGGCTTTTTTCTCTATATATAGCATATATCTGGTCTCTTCCATCACACTCCATTCCATAGGCTAGCCTAATTTAGACACTTTTCTGTGATATTCCATTATGACACTGGGTACTGAAAAATGTTGCCAGATTATAAAGTACAGTTTTCAATTTTATTTTTTTTTTATTAAGGATATTATATTATCTGATTATGAACCTGTGAATCTATGTGGATTCCCTATTCTGTTCTTTTCTGTTTAGACTGTTAGTATATATGAGTTAAAAAGTTTCTCTTCTAGACCTTTCTAGCTCTTTCATTGCATTATTTTTATTGTGACAGTTTATGATGAGTGAAAATATTCAGGGTCTTACTTTTGACACCTTTTGTTTTTTTATGAACTGGAAACGTTCTTGTGAAACTTTATCAGAGACTAGAAATGGAAAATAAAGTCAATGTAAGTAAGATAGGAATTAGTCCACCTATATTTGAATGTTTATATGATCCTCCTCCACCAGTCACAGCACATTTATAGAAAATTTGCCATATTAAGGCATTGAACAGAAGCAACAAGTGATCATCACACTTGGAAAGTATCTAGGGAACAGGAACAGGGCCTGTTCCCTCCACCTTGCCTCATCCTGGAGAAAAGGAAGGAGTTGCTGATGGAAAGGCAGGAGACCTCTCCCTCCCCTTTTCCTCACAGTCAACTTGAAGATCTTGGTAGGAGGACAGCCAGTTGCCCAATAGGGCAGGATGAATACAGAAAGCCCTGCTTTTATATGTGAAATTCTGTCATCAATTTTTGTGCAAATGATTAGCTACTATTTTGCTCTCATTCTGACTTTTAGTTTCCATTTTCTCTTTAAGTTTTCCAAATTCATGGTGGTTAGCCTTGGCTAACATCCCAGCTCCCACCCAGCTGCTCACTTACTCCCATTCCTCAGCAGAACCAAGGGGAAAAAAAAAAAAGGAGGGGTGAAATCAAACAAAAATAAAACTCATGGGGAGAGAACTTACCAATTACCACTATGAGTAAAAGAGACTTGACTTAGAAAAAAATAATTTTAATTTATTTTCAATTAAAACAGATGCAGATCAATAGTAAGAAACAAAGACAAATGTTAAAACAGCATCTCTCCTCCTACCTCTCCCAGGCTCAAGAGCACTTTTTCACTCCTATATCCTTCCCCTGTGCCCAGCAGACCAGGGTGGATGGGGGGTTGGGAGATGCTGCAGTCAGTACATGATGGTTGCCGCTCTCTCTGCTGCTCCTTCCTTCTCATACCTTCCCTGTGATCCAGCCTGGCCTCTCCACAGGCTGTAGCTCTTTCAGGAAATTCCCATCTAGTCTGGCATGGTGCTGTCCACAGACTGCAGTGTGGATATCTGTTGTGGCACTTGGAGCACCTGTTCCTCCTCCTTTTTTTTCTGAACTTCATGTTCACACTGCTGTTTCTCACCATTTTAATCCCTTCTCCTCTGCCTGAGTGGCATTGATTGCCCCTTCTTAAGTACATTTTCCCAGATGTGCCACCATCTTGGCTGAGGGGCTCAGCTGTGCCCTGCAGCGGGTTGGTCAGAGCCGGCTGGAACCAGCTATGTCTGGCTCCGGGCAGCCCTGACCTGTCCTCACAGAGGCTGCCCCTGCAGCCCCACGCTGCCAGCACCTGGGGCATCTGTACCCAGTACAAAAATTTTTGCTCATCTGCTCTCCTGAAATATTTTTTTAAAATCTGTTTTGGTATGCAAGCACATTGCATAAATCGAAAAGTAGAAATCCTAAATGTAAGTAATTTAAATCCAAAAGTGGAAGCACTCAGTTTTCCTTAGGCAAGCAGGAATTCATCTCTGTACTGTAGGTGCCAGGCTGTACATCCCAACCCTGTCTCAGTTCCTGGTAGTGTGCAACCCAGGTGGGCACCAGCTGCTTTTCACCTTAGCTGTGTTTTTGTTGCTTGGAGAAGGAAACAGGGAGCTGTAATGCACTCCGGTCAAGGCCCTCTGCTCAGGTGACTTGGGACAGAGTTTTCAGCACACACAGGTACATGTTCCCTATCCCGTCTAGAAGCAGAATATGTCGCTTCTACAACCAGGCAGCAACCATGTATCTTAGGTTTTCCAGTGCTGAATGGAAATATATGTTGGCATTGCAGGCTCTAGTTCCCCCCAAAAAAAATCCCCCAAAGGGATTTTTTTAGACTCCTGATTCATGGCATTTTTAACATTTCACCTATGTATCTATTACAGCTTATAGTTACTGTGCCAATGGGACAATCTATGAAGAGAATAAAATAGTGTGACAACATAATGGAAGCAGCAGAAAAGTGGACAGTACGTGACATGTAGTCTCACCCTGTTGAAAGCCTGGACAGAAACTGTTTGTCAATGTCTAGAAAGTCTGTTCAGTAGACTTCCCTGCCCTCCACAGAAGATATCTCCTCTCCCTCTCTGTTCTTCTCCTTGGTCTCCATGAGCCCAGCTGCAAGTAAGGAAGAATGCAGTATTATCCTTCCATTACAACAGTTTCCTCTGAAGTGTGCCCTCTACTTAATGTATTTCCTTGTACCTCTTCATTGTTAGCTGTACTAAAAAGCTCATCCTGCCCAGAAATGGTTCCTTCATAGGATGCAACCTGGCAAAAAACATCAAGACATGTCTATCATTTTAAAAGTGCATTTACCTAGGTTACAAATTGTATAGACTTTCAGCCTCCTAACAGCTTGGAATTTAGAAATTTATTTTTAGAGATGATGTGGACAATTTCATGCATTTTTATAACTATATATAAAATCAAATACACTTTTTTCCAATAACGCCTCTTTTAGAACATTGTTACTTTCTTATCTTATATCACAGTATCCTGAATATTTTTGCTGGAAACATTTGTGAGACACAGTTGTTTTTCAGTTTGCCTTGCCACTTTTTCATTTAGATCATGATAAAATTTGTTACCAGTGGAGTTGGCCTCAATACTCTCAGTTTTCTTTGTAACCCTAAACTTTAAAACCCAACTTTCTCTTATTCGCTTTGGATGTTTTTACCTCACAAGAATTATAACTTTTCAAAGGAAGTGAATGTTTAGATTTTGCTCCAGTTTTTACCCACACTCTCAGCAGTTCTCTTGTAGTGTAGAGGTCTACACAACAGTAAGGGACTCACTCTTTTGCATTGTATGTAGCTCTGTGCTAAGCTGTATTCTATTCTTATACGGAAATCTTTTCTTAGCTTTTCTACAAAATATCACAGAAACGTTAATACATTGGTTTTATGATGGCATTTTTCAAGTTGTCAACCTCTAAAAAAATAATTTCAGAGTGTTTGTAAAGACAGCATGATTCACAGGGAATAGCTTTTAAAGTCCATGAAATTCTTTAAATAGCTTAAAGACCTCCTACTGTTCTTGTTTTATTTGTGAACTGTAAGATACACTTTGTTCACTTCAACTAGCTTTTTGTTCTTGTTTTAGTCAGCAGACACACAAGGCATAAAATCTAATAGCAGCCTTTTCTCTGATATACTTTACATGAAGATATTGCTTTAAATTTTCTACATGTAGCTTATTATCATCCGAGCTTTTTAACTAGTGGTGGAGTAACATATAAAAACAGC
>NW_010330743.1:21073-37273 GCF_000700745.2 Antrostomus carolinensis
CATAAACAGAAAAAATACTTAAAATATTTCTTTTGTATATTCATGAAAAATAAAGCTTTTTCTGTTAGTTCAATTGCTTTAGAGGTATGTCTATCTCATTGTAGCTATTCTAATTTTTTTCTTCTTTCACTTTTTTTAGTATAATCCTCTCTGTGCAACCTATTTGACTTTTAAATCTGCTTTTTGTCTGATTTCCTTCTTATTTTAAACACATGACCATCTCTAGCTGGTGTAAATGGGCCAAGGAGATGGAGTTGTATATACGCCACCTGGGAACCTTCCCGGGTGTTGTTTAATGTCTTCGTACAATTGTGAAAATGCAAGAATAAGAATTTTTATCTTTTCTCCTTTTTTCATAAGTAGCTTTCCTTTCTGAAACATGCATTTACCATGTTTTTTTAATATTCTGCACACTATTCTGAATATATTTCATATTCTTCATTCTCTGCCCTTTTTAAATCCAATATTTTTGTATTTTTATCTTTATGAATATTCTCTTGAATGCCTACAATTTGATACTGTTGCTCTGCAATCACGAGAATCAAAGTTTATCTCATTTATCATATACATTTATTTTCTTTGGGATACATACAAAAACATTTCTGGCCTTCTTGATCACTAAGCAGTTTTAAAAGGAAATAGCTCCATTTTACCTCCAGAAATAACTGGCCATAGTCATTTCACAATTTTTATTCTAGTCTATGCCCGGGTAATTCAAGTCATCATGATTAATGATGTGCCTCTTTAAGAGAATCTGTTATGCATACAAACATTTCCTGACCTGTCTCTTTTCTCACTGGTTTGGATGCTTTTAACCATTTCTTTATAACACAGTTTGCACCTTCTCTATCATATGCTTCTATCCAGACAACCCCTCCTGGTAAGCCATTCTGCATGCAGAATATAACTTCTCTGACCTTAAAGATACATTGTCCTTTCCTGCATATACCCTCCTGTTAGTATGGTGGTTTCATAACTTATTTAGACTCCTGAACTTGCTCTCAGTTGACCTACAGTAATTAAGTTATTTTTGTCTAAACACATATGGTTGCAGCTCTGCAGTCTTCCTTCTTTATATAACCCCAAAGATTCATGTAAAACAAAGAATTTCTGGATTCATTTTTCTAAAGAAAGTATTCTTATCACTTTTCCTTCATGATTTTCAACAGCCTGCTCTGTTACTTTCATTGCAACAGTCTAGAATATTTTGTACTCCTTTTATTTTAATTGTGAGCCATGAAACCATTAGCCTGAGGTTTGCATGTACAGGTTGGGATCATTGTAGCTGCAAGGGGCTCACTAGCTTGAACTTCTTACAGAATGAGAGACGATCAGATCATTAGTATGATCCTTGACTAGCGAGGATGCATTCAGTATCCAGTAGAGAATTCAAAAAATACAGTCTGTATAGGAAAACAAAACCAAAACCCACTGTTGTGTGAAAGGTGGATGTTAAATCTTCTTTTTATAGAGTAATCATCTAGAATCAATAGTAGCTTCACACAAATAGTAATTAGAAGCCTTAAAACAAGGTGTATTTTAAATAAAAGGCTTGGGAATTACTTGTTCTTGTTTTCTTCTCTAGTTGACTTTTTTTTTTTTCCCTCAGTTCTGTTAGCCTTTTCTTTTTTCATATAAAAGAAAAAAAATAAAAGGTACATAATGCTTTTTGATTTATCTCATTGTTTCATCAGCCACATAATTTTTTTACAGTTCTTAGTAAAATTCAGGAATAAAAGTGACATATCTTATGCCAAAGACGTAAATGGTGTAACATCATGCAGACATTACAGGCATGAGAAGATGACAAGGAAGGTGGAGGCAGAGGGATCAAGTTCAAAACTCATGTGTAGCTGTTATTTTTAATTGACTGAGCAGTTTGAGTAATCAGTTACAAAAAAAAAATCTCACCATTTCATCACTAAGCTTTGCCTTTAATTTGCAGTTAATCTATGAGTACCATTGCCTTTTCTTTAGTAACTGTAGAAAATACTGGTGAAAACATCATTAAGGTCTATAGGATTTTTCCCATTCTGTCTGGATAACTCTTTACAACTACAGACTTCCTCTGCCTTGTACTTTAAATAAATTTATATACTCTTTCCTTGAGGGCTTCTATCCTCAGCCCTTGAGTAAATAAATAAATAAAACACTGTCTTATTGCTCATGCCTTTTTAGCAGAACTTGCTGTCTATTAAGATGAACCATCCCTATACCACTGAATAGCCATATTCACTAGTCCATGAATTTGCAATTTAGCATGTTTATTGCAGTCCTGGGATGTGTACTGCTTAAAATGTTCACCAGGGACTTTGTCATTTAGCTGTGTCATATTATTACACTGTGTAATGAAACATAACCACGTAATGTGTGTAAATAACAAAGTGTCAGAACCCTGACAAAATATAAAGGGAGTATAAAATGTAGCTTCTATTGCAATCCCAGATAAAACAACATAGAAATCTTCTGGAGAAATTAAAAAGTTGTCTTGGTGAAATTATTCCCCTTCTTTTTCAGTTAAATATAAATTAAAGGAATAGACTCTTCGTTTTGTAACATTTCCCAAACTTTGTTCCCTAGTAGGTTTCCAATTTGTGTTTTTTTTGTTTAATATGGCCTGTACATTTCTGTATCAGCTGTAAAATGCATACTTCTATACATATCCATATTCTTACTGACTCCTTCTCTGCACTTGTCTTCTTTCTGTCTTCCTTTGCTGCAATCTTCACAACAAATATTCGTAATTTTCTTTCTTTTCCACTAGCTTGCCTTTGGCATTTTAGAATGTGCTAGGCTAAAGAAGAAAATCTGCCTCAAGATGTATCCATGCACACAGATGCAATTCATTTCCAGACTCAAAATTCTGAAGCCCAAGAAATCTTTCACATTAATTTATCCCCACTTGTTTAGCTGTATTTCTTTCTCTCTCACAGATTCTCTCACATTGCACATGGAAGCTCTCTCCAGTTTTTGTAAATGGACAGATACCAAAGTGTTTTAAAGCACCATTTCACACACGCACACACACATACATAAAGACATTACAATAATTAAGAGGAAAAATAAAGGTCTATTACACAATCAGTTGGACAAACATATTTAAAAGCTAACCACATAAAAAATAAGAGCACATTGCAAACATGCTGAAAAGAACCAGAGCCAAATGCAAACACACTTGAAATGACATTAGACACATTCAAAAGAAGAGTATACACACTTGGAGATAGGGTAGAAAGTGAAGCACTATGTAACAAGTAACAGTTCCAGAAGAAATCAAACAAGGATGCAGAATGCTGATTAAAACTTGAAATGAGAAGAGACAGAAAAGATGGGTTAATTTCCTATTAGCAAGATTTCTGGGGAAAGATTAAGATTTTTTTTTTTTTTTCCAAAACATACTCCTAATCCCTATAAGCATTTAGCAAGCAGGCTGATTAAATTAGAGACACCATCAGTCATCGAATTATTATTTAGGCTGATAGCAAACAGCACATCGCCCAGCACAGTGTTTCAGAGCACAGGAAATACTAATTAAGAGTAACTCTGATATTGCGAGACAGTTAACCAGTCATTGTTCAATATGGTAAAATCACATTAGTCAAATGAGGGTACATATCAGAACTAAACGTGGGCTATGCTGTATTTTCATAGATTTTTATATATTTATCACCTATTTTTGAGGACTTGGTCAAATTTTTCACAGCAAGCAATTTGAAAGTTGAACTTCATATCTTATTTTATTTGCTTGTGAACAATTGTAACTTTAGTATCACATTCAGACATTTCCCCAGAAGCTTTCAAACATGGACTCTTTTGCACATGGAGTGTTCTCAGTTTTAGATGTCTGTTGTGGTCATGGTTTGCTGTTATTCCAGCATGCAGCCAGTCACCTGCACCATGCAGATCTCTTCCCTCCTCTCTCTTCATAAGTAGCAGAGCCTGCTAAAGAGGGAGTCTGTGATTCTGTCAGGGAATGGGTTGAATGGACCAGGAGCTGATGGGGGAGAACTGGCCAGAACTACTGGAACTAGCTCCCTTACTTCTTCCAAGATGGACATACAATTACTGTACTTCTTATCCTTGATGGCAGTAACATTTTACAAGGGAGTAACACGTATCTCATCCTTGTAGCACCGAGCACAATTTTCTCTCACTGCTCCTGTCCTAAGTGCCCTGCTTGGGCTTAAGGACAAACCATTTTGTGCACTTACTTCCACAGCTGGCTGTTGCAGTTCAGTGGACTGAAGAAATAAAGACCACAAACGCAGCACTATACTGCTAGGACAACCAGCAGATGCTCAGTGTGTCCTTGGTAAATTTCAAAAATCACCAGGGATCACAAAGGAGATATCCCTTGAGGATTCTAGGTGGAGCAGTTTCTACTGGGGACCCATCTATGATATGGCATCAACTTTATTTTCAGGTAATCACATAGTATGAACTAATAGACCCCCATAATTTTGGGGCTGCAAAGGTGCAGGAGTGAGAATCTCCACAAATAAACAGGCTTTCTTTCAGAAAGGGTCTAAATTTGGGAAAAATAATTGCTTAACAGTAATAACAGGGTGGAGTCTAAAAGCTGATGCTGTTTGGCAGGATAAATGGAGTGAGATTCAGGGGGTGGAACAGGAGAAAGGAGCACCACTATGGATACCCTGTCCCACTGGGAGACCCTCTGGAGCACCTAAGGAATAGGCTAGGTAGCAACAGGATATGGAGTGACTTGCTGACAAGTTCACTATAATGGCAGGCCACAGTGTCGGCAGGCAAGCAGGCATCCCATGGTGATCATGATAGAAAACCAGCAGGCAGTTTCCCAGTTTTCAACAAAAGAATGTGCTGCCATCTTCCTAAGCAATTTTTTTCACTTAATTTATTGTTATGTGAAGACTACCACAGTCTGACAAAACAGTAGTCACAATATTATTTATGACCATTCTTTGACAAGCAGAAAGAAAAACACTGAAGTTCATGCCTTTGTCTGCAGCAATTTTGACTGTTTGGGTTTTTTTCCCTCTTACATTTTGTTACCCACAGTTGATTTCATCTATTATGGAGCAAAGGCAATTTCAGTTGCTTCACAATTACAGTTTCAAATCACTTCCTTTCATATACCAAATATTCACTTTTTTCCATTCCCTTGAAGAGCATTTCTTCCATCAAACAAGTCCACAACTCTTATTAGAGGAAAATTCTTGTCCATATAAGTAGAAAAATAAATTCAAGCAATTTCAAAGATTTTGTAATTGAGTCTAAAAATCCTATTTAATTGATTATTGCTGTCAGTCACTTAATATTCACTGAAAGTGAATACACAAGTGGGTCATGGACTTATTTGGATTGATTAGTATATATGTACATGTATATTGCCATTAAAAATATTTACAGTATATATCCAGATTTCTACATTTATGGGTTTGGAGTGGAACTGTATTATTTACATCACAAAAAAACTTTATGTCCTTGCATGGAACACATATTTCATCAATGACTGAAATCTTCAAAGTTGTGGCAAATGAGGCTTCAAAACCATGTTGTTAAAAAACTTATATTAAATTATGGTGTTGACAAATGTAATCTAAAGTAAAGTCTGATAACCCACCACTTCAAACTCTCATTGTAATAAGTTTTGAAATATAATCAATAGTATTGACTTACAGATTATTTTCATAGGTGTAAGGGCCAGTTAAATAAAAGTTGGAGGAAAAATTCCTTTGTCATTTTCAAGCTAGTTTTATTATGAAACTCTGCTTATTTTCAAGCTTCCATTTAATAACCAATTCCTAACACAGACCACTATTTGCTAGTTGAAAGTGATAGGACATGAAAAAATATTAGTTAATAATAAATTTTCTACTCTTCCACAAGACAAAACCTGGTATTAAAACTCCTCTCTGTCTGATATTTGCAATAAAAGTCTGAATAAGCATTTTCAGTATTCAAAGAAATATAGGTTGAATTAGGTTCAAGACAAAGAATGAGTAAAAGCATAATTTTGCTTTATCTAAGCCAGGTCTAACTGTTCTGATGCCTGTACTCTATTTTTCACTCAGGGATAGACTGTCACAGCCCTTTTTAATCTTTCCTGTTGGCTATAGCAGCCTTTATGCAGTCTGAAAGAACTACAGGGAAGAAGAGCTTCACAGATACACTGGAAAGTCCACCCCCATGCTCAGGGCTAAAATGCCAGCTACTGATCTGCTGTCCCTGAAATGTTTTTCCTCCTAATTATTCCATTCATTTCTGATTTAAAAATTCCAGGTTACAATGCATAAAACATCAAATAGTGCTGCAATTGCAGCTTTAAGAACAATATGAAGAGCAGCTTCTACATGTCTGAGTAAAAACCTGGGTGATAGGATGAGCTATGCTCACAGTTTTGCTTCATCCAACTCAGGGTTGCCTGGCTGGGTGTGGAAGGACAATAAAAGTGAGCAGCGTGGAGGGCACAAAGGCAAGAAATACATGTCAGCTACAGCTGCTTCCTGATCTGGTGCTGGAACAGTTCCACTGTAAGCATCCCTTGCAGGGCAATTTATATATTAACTCCTTCTCCAATGATCCACTAAAACTATTTGATTAATAATAGAATCATAGAATGGTTAGGGTTGGGAGGGACCTTAAAGATCATCTAGTTCCAAGCCCCCTGCCACCAGCAGGGACACCTTCCACTAGACCATGTTGCTCAAAGCCTCATCCAACCTGGCCTTGAACACTTCCAGGGAAGGGGCATCCACAGCTTCCCTGGGCAACCTGTTCCAGTGTCTGACCACCCTCACAGTAAAGAATTTCCTCCTGATATCTAATCTAAATCTACTCCCGTCCAGTTTATAACCATTGCTCCTTGTTCTATAACTGTGTGCCCTTGAAAAAAGTCCCTCCTCAGTCTTTCTGTCGGTCCCCTTCAGTTACTGGAAGGCCACTATAAGGTCTCCCTGGAGCCTTCTCTTCTCCAGGCTGAACAGCCCCAACTGTCTCAGCCTTTCTTCATAGGAGAGGTGCTCCAGTCATTTGATCATCCTTGTCACCCTCCTCTGGATTCACTCCAGTATATCCATATCCTTCTTATTTTGGGGGCCCCAGAACTGGACACAGTACTTCACGTGAGCTCTCACAAGAGAAGAGTAGAGGGGTAGAATCACCTCCCTCAACTTACTGGCCACGTTTCTCTTGATGCAGCCCAGGATATGGTTGGTCTTTGGGCTGCAAACATGCATTGCCTGCTCATGTTGAGCTTCTCGTCCACCAGCACCCCAAGTCCTTCTCCTCAGGAGAGATCTTGATCCGTTCTCCACCCGTCCTGTATTTGTTCTTGGGGCTGTCCTGATCCATCTAGTCTATGCCTCTCCAACTTAGAGACAAGGTTGTCGTGCAGGACAGTGTCAAATGCCTTGTACAAGCGCAGGTAGATGACACCAGTTTCTCTTCCCCTATCCACCAAAGCTGTAACTCCATCATGGAAGGCCACCAAATTAGTCGATTTGCCCTTGATGAAGCCAGAGTGGCTGTCACCAGTCACCTCCTCACTTCCCATGTGCTTTAGCATAGTTTCCAGGAGTATCTACTCCATGATCTTGCCAGGCACAGAGGCGAGACTAACCAGCCTGTAGTTCCCTGGATCTTCCTTGTTCCCCTTTTTAAAAATAGGGGTTATTTTTCCCCTTTTCCATTTTATAAGAACTTCACCAGACTGCCAGGACTTCTCAAATATAATGGATAGTGGGTTGTAAACTTCATCGGCCAGTTATTTCAGAACCCATAGATGCACCCCATCAGGTCCTATGGACTTTTGCCTGTTCAGGTTCCTCAGATGGTCTAGAACCTGATCTTCTACAGTGGGCAGCTCTTCACTCTCCCAGTCCCTGCTTCTGTCTTCTGAGACTTAGGGGATGTGACTCAAGCACTTGCTTGTGAAGACTGAGGCAAAGAAGTACCTCAGCCTTCTCCATATCCTGGGTGACCCAGTCTCCTGTTTCCTTCTGGAGGGGTCTACATTTTCCCTAGTCTTTCTTTTGTCCCCAACATACCTATAAAAAAAAAAAAAAAAAACAAAAAAAAAAAACACCAAACTACAATTCTAACCACTCTAAACTCCATTCCTGTAAGGAAAGCATGATAAGGGAAACCAAATCGCCAAAAGCTTCTATCTAGGGAAGTCCTTCTCTGTCACTGAATGTTTATATCAACTGTTGTGGTTGTTTACATTAAAGAAAAACATAATTGCTTTGGAAATGCAATTGTGAAAACATTTCTCTGTCATGTATTTTTGCTTGTCTGGGACTTGTTTTGTTTTCAATTCAGTAGATCCTGACTTCATATCTCCACCTGTAGTTCTAATCAGTGGTTACAAATATTGCAATTAGCTGCTGTGGAAATGATTATGTTGTCACAAACAGGATTAGAACTTCATATGAGGAAAAATCATTAAGAGCCTATGAATGCTTGAGAGAAAAAAAGATCTGAGTCTCATGCTAAGATTCTTAATAACAAAACCAATAGTAACAAAGAGGGAAACCAGAAAAGTATTACTGCTTGCCTTTAATGCAATTTTCCCCCAAAGGTTATTAAAATCCATTGATTATGAAATGTCTGTTCTCCGGCAAAGATTTAAACCGATTAAAATGCACAGTGTATTGGGGATTAAACCTTTATCCCATGACAAAGTTCATCTCAATGGAAACATAAATATCTGGATTCTGAAATTCTAAGAAAAGGATTTAGTCTGAAATAGAAAACTGTTTAATTCTATCAACACCAATGCAAGAAATACAGGATCGGTCCTACTCTGACCAAGACTTTTTCGTTTAATCATACTTGTGCTTTTTCCTGCCAGTTCTGACTGAATGAGTCTAGGAGCACTTTTTTTGCTGCCTGATATTGTTCAGCTTAAAATGAATGAATTAATATCTCATTGCAACTCTTATCTCTTGCTGAAACATTGCCCATTCTGTCTATGAAAATCTATCTGATCTTATATGGTTAGGTTTTGGATACATTGAACACACCCTGTTATTTTTTTCATATTCTTTTCACAATATCTTGGTACCTCTTCCCATTATTCCAGATTGCAAAACTGGTTTTCAGCCTCAGTTCTATACTCAAGGCTTGTATTTTCCCTTTTATTTTTTTTTTTTTTAAATGTGCCTCTTCATCAATTTAATCTTCCTGTAGAATGCAGGAATCTTCAAATATTTCTAGTAGTTTTACAGACAGTCTATTCTACATGAGTTAAGTGGAAGTTATTAAGCACATCAAGAGCTTCAGAGCTAGCTATTGTTAGAAATAAGACTACCTTCTGAATCTCTGCCTTTTGCTGACATCCATTGCTAGCAAAGGCAAAGTGAAGTGCTGTTTAAAACTCTTCTATTTCCAGGGAGTTTCATCTCTCATGTAGCTTTTAACTGCCCATTTTTCCACTGCAGGTATTTTCTTTGTTACTCCTTTTCCTCTGGTAGCATACAGTATCTATTGACCCTTCAGTGCCTCAGTGTTGTTTTGCACCACAGCTGCTTCCTGCCTGTGTACAAATGAGCCTGACAAGCCTGGACAACCCAGGCAAGGTGTGACTTCTTCCCACCTGCACATCAGAACAAGAAGTGTCATCTTCGGTCTGACCAGGTCCTTCTAGAGCTGTGTCCATCCCTCAGAGAGAAAAAAAAGTAAGTGCCTGATGAGTATAAGAACAGAGTTAGCACATAATTTTCCCTGAAGTATCCTCCTATCCTCCAAACTTTTTTTCAGATCAAGTAATTCCCGAGCCAGACATGACTTCTATATATTTAAAAATCCCCTAAGGATTTGTTTTCCCTGAACTGCAACAGCTCTCTCTGGGATCCATGTAAACTTAAGTAATTGCAATGTCTGGCAAGCAGTACCACGACTAAACTACACATTGCAGACTGTTCAGCTCACCTATATGCTACCTTCTTTTGACTCCTTCTCCCCTGATGTGCTGTAAGGGAAGATGCAGAAGGCAACCAATCCTACTCCTTACCACCTCGAATCTGCTTATACCCATGCCTGCTCATCTCTTTTTCAAACACAAGGGTCCTTTTTTATTTAGCCATTTCTCACATGGATTATTGATCAAGACAATAATCCTTGTTGTCTTTTCTCAGACTATTTTCAACTATATACTTTGTGAGATGGAGAGGATCAGAATGGCACATTTACTACTGCATAACTAGTGGTTGTACTGGTGGCTCACTCCTCAAATTTCTTCCATTTCCACTTAGCAAACAAGGCTGCCAAGGCACTCCACCTTGGAAGTGAAGTATTCTTCAGCTTTCTGTGAGCTCTGACATACAGAGAAGCCTTCCAGCCCAGACAGAAAAGCCCAGAGAAACAGTACTAGCAGCAGCAGAAG
Source organism: Antrostomus carolinensis (assembly GCF_000700745.2). Taxonomy (NCBI): domain Eukaryota; kingdom Metazoa; phylum Chordata; class Aves; order Caprimulgiformes; family Caprimulgidae; genus Antrostomus; species Antrostomus carolinensis. The sequence continues at coordinate 31,440 of NW_010330743.1, forward strand.
AGGAGACATTACAACGTCCTTCAGTAATATGTAGTCCCTCTGAGTTCAGGTCTGAATAGAATCCTCATACTCTATTAACATGCTGATATCACCCAAAAATACAGTGCCTTTGCAGTGCCAATGCCAATATTCCTTTGATTCCCTTTCATTTCCCTCTGCCTCTGCATTTCTTTGTGTTCTCTCTTGTTTTCTTCTTGCACCTCAGGGATTTTTTGCTGCTTCTTTAAAGGCTATTAATGCCTGCAAGAATTAATTGCTTTTGGTTTTGTGGGGGCCTGTTCCTTAGAAGTGAGTATGACAGCAGTCGAGTCAATGGTGTACTCAATAATCTCTCTTCTGTACTATTTAGAATAAATTTTTGTGTACTATATTAGTCTCTTTTTAGAAAGCCATTGTAAAAAAGATTCTTGTTTGTTCCCATTTGAAAAAAAAAACTATAACACTCTCAGCTATTCATAGATAAATAGTCAATATTTACTGCAATGTTCAGCAGCAGCATTATAGCATTATATTAGCTATAGCTACAGTATAAAATGACATGGGAAGCCATCTGAACATATTAGCAATCAGAGATTTGAGGAACAGAAAATTACTGTAATTATTACCCCTTGTGTTTGAAAGTATCAATTTTCTTTAGCAAGATAACGTGGTCTCCTTGTATTGATGGCTATTTGATGTTAAAATGGAATTGACTTCCTCAGTCATTTCTCATTTTTCTAAAACAAACAAACAAACAAGAACAACCCTACCATTTCACTCTTTACAAATAATTCATAAATGAGTCTCATGCTTGTGGAATTATGAGTCTCCAAGCATGCAAAAGAAAGCTACAATTTTGTAAATCCCTTGCACTTTTTTTAGGCTCTGTTGATGTATCACCTTCCTCATCTGCAGATTGCTCTAGAGTTTGCTTTGACAAAATCTATTAATTGTTTTATATCCTTTGAAATTGAATTTACTCTCTCCTTAAGCTCTTTTCTTTCATGGTCTGACCTTGCAAATCTCAAGCTACCCCTAGAAGTGCACTCAATAACACCTTCCATGGAGATTTCAAAGTATTTTATAAATATTAAATCATAAGCTAATTCCAAGCACTAGAAGAAACTGAAGTGTATTTATGAGCAATCCTTTCTCTTAAACTCTGCTGCATAAATCAGAAAACCAAATATGACTTAACAGACCACCAAAGAGAAGAGCTTCAAAAAGGAACTTAAGCATTCTGCCTCTGAATATAACTGCAGGAAGAATGTAAATCAACAGTACGTTAAAACTGGTGTTTCCCCTGATGTGGGATCCTTATCAGAGCTTGGGCCATTAAGCATCTTGACTTGGAGCCTTTATTCCAGAAGTCAGTGCTCACTAGAGACATGTCAGGTGACAAGCTCAGTGTTGAACAAAGCTGGTGGTAACTGCACAACATTCAACACAGTCAGTAGCAGTATTTTGAGTTTCCTTCGAGTTTGTCAGTCAAGCACTCAACCTGCCCACCAGAGCACGTAAAATCTAGAGAGATCAGAGCACGAGATGGCATTGCTAGAGGCTATAAAGAGCAGGCTGTATTTTTGTCATGTCTTTGAAAGGTTTCTCAAAATGCAGATTTGTCACAAACATTGCCCTGGAGTTTGTGGCTATTGAATATGAAAACTGAAAATACGGCTGACATTGCAGCTTTCTGTAGTCAAATACTTCACTCCTTTTTTAATAAAAATCAGCACACAAAGAGGTTCAACATCACAGTCAAACATTAAGCAGTTTAAGTCACAGACTCTTTCTAGTACCAGGACCCATGCAAGATCTCTCTTTTCTGCCATTACTTAATGCCATTTATAGCCTCCTTCTCTGCTGCAAGAGTGGTAGCAGGCTATGGTACTGAGACATTCTGTCCCCCACCTTACCTTGCCCCTTTTCTTATGGATCTGTCATGTAACAGAAGAAAACTAAATTGACATATAAAGACCTTAATAGGTCAAACTTAACCTTAAGACCTGTGCAAGGAAAGAAAGAACTGCCTTTAAAGAAATGTAAAATATTCACTGTGCTCAATTGATATCTTTTATCTTCCAACTGATCACAGTCCCAAGGGAAATCAGGAAATGAAACACTGCATGAAACTGGCCCTGCAGTTTAGTCTTTTCTGGGAATTTTCAGACTTGCTCTGTGGTATCTTTTGATCAGTTCTTAAAATAACTTGAAGAAACACTGTATTGACTTTGATACAAAAATTAGTAGAATAAGGGGACCAAAATTCCATTTCTTCTAGCTAAAACACATTGCTTTTGTACAATCTTACTTCATTTGGAAGAAGTAACAGACAGCTATCAGAATGCCTGTGTTATTAAGTCAGAATATCCACAGAATAACAGCTTGAGGATATTATGGTATATTAAGGCAGCATACAAAACAGCCCTCATTTACATGTAGTTCTTCTTACACTTCCTACATGTGACTGAGGACAAGGTTCAATACAGTTTGCCTGCCATTGCTTGCTGAAATCATCACGGACTCACTAGCACTGTCTCTTAAGGCCAAGGAACAGTTTTGATACATCACAATAAGCATGCAAGAATTGAGACAGTTGCCCAAAAGATTTAATTCTTTAATGTTCCAACTGGCTGAGTAATTTTAACAAAATTAATTTTCTCCTAAAGCTTCTTACATTTCTTAACTAAGCTTAACTGGAAAGCGGTATGAAGTCTTCATTGTTTGTTTTGTTTTATTCATGTCCATCTCTTTATATACAGGAGTACTGAGGTGCTCAAACAAAATGAAGTAGAGAAGATGTAAAGTAAACTTATATTGCAGGGAGATGGTTAGAAGGAACAGTAGTGACGTTTTATCCTAGAGAAAGTGCTCAGCCTAACAGAAGTGAGCATTTACATTTGATGAAATATTAAGGAAATTATTAGGAAAGCTAATTATATGCTTGTTTAAAAAGTAATACTCTAAATTCATGAGATAGAACATAAACAAATTAAAAGGTCACTGGAGATTATCTGTGTTGTACCTTAATAATGAGTTGTGGCTTTTCAGGTTTTTAAAATTTTTTTATGAAGCAGATGGGGCTCTCAATACTTCCACAAATACATTCACACATAGATAGGTCATACTTGCATAATCATGGATATTTTATATGTAGAGCACCTGCACATTTCTCTTCCTCCTGAGACTAATAGGCGAACAGCAGGGACTATGTTTCTCTAAGTAAGCATCAGGGGAGGTAGGGTTGTTCACTGAAGTTTAAATCTCTACTTGCATTACCAGATTGCTACATCTCTAGTGTTTTGGGATTTCTCATCTTTACCAGCAGTAATTTATAGCAGCTCAGTGTATAATCTCTTTCTTTCCTAGGTTCTATTTTAAAGTGTCCTTTTGCTTCTTTTCCTCTATTCTTTTTGCCCATGGTAGCATCAAAGTATTTGAAGATGATGAAGTGGAATGTTTGATCTTTTTGTAGTGCTTCTGCCTGGATACAGTGCATTATCTTGTGTGTCACTAGATAATACCTGGAAAAAAGGAAGACCCTGAAAATATAAAAATACTCATATATGAAAGGATTTCATTTTGCCTCATCACATCTGAACAAACTTACACAGCTACTGACAGCTCAAGAAAACTTTGGAAAATATTATTTTTTAAAACTACTGTAATATATAATATTCTCTTCATATTTCACTTCTCTTATCTCTTTTCCTTCTGAAGACACTTGTGTGAGGATGGGATCATTCTTCCCAGTAGTTTGCTGACTTTGGTTATCCATGTGATTAGGCTGATTGGACAAGATTTCTGTTAAATCTTGTTGTCTTTTCAACACTTGCAAGGCTTCTGAATAGTCAAAGAGGTTGGGAAGAAGGAAGTTCATGTCTCATCCCAGAGAGTTACTGAAGTGCAGAGCCCATTGCAGTTCCCAAAAGTATAATTACACATATGAACTAGATGTGGTTATCTGGACTCTTCACGGTTTGACGGAAGCAAGCTCCTCCTAAGTACTTGTGAGGCTTACTTCTGTAAAGCAAGCTCTCCAAGCTCCCAGGTTAATGCAGCAAAGTATTTACTTTCCTAGTTAATTCCCAGCATACTGATTAGCCCTTGCAGATCTGGGCCAAACACACTTTGTCTCATGCAAGACTGAGCACTGACTGTAATAATAAAACAAAGTGAATGTCCTACTGTCAAGTGTTGAAATCTCTGATATGTACGGAAAGTTTTACCCTGATTTCATTTGTGTGAGCCTCTCTATACTTTCTGGTTGATAACCAAAAGCAACCTTAAGGAAGGCTGCTCCCTTGTGGTTTTACTAGCGAGGCAAGAATGAGGACTTTTCATAAAATCTAATATTATGCAAGTTTTTCGTATGAGTTGTTAGTCCCGGAAAAAAACATTGATGGTAAATGCATTAGAGAAGTCAGTAGTACTCACCACACTTCCAGGCGTTAATACACTTTAGCAATTCTCCCAGGATTAAAACCCTGAACAAGCTATTAAGTCAATTATCTAAACTGTAGGGCTTCTGCTCAAGCAAAATTGAACCTCTGAACCTTATTATGTTTGTCATGTCCAGGGACAACCTTCACTGTGATTCAGTGAATCACTGATGGATGATTGCTGGAAGGATGATTGCTGGAAAACAACTCCCAGTCTCTGGTCCATATCACAGGAAGAGTGAACTCATACGACTGCTGTGTTGCTGGCAAAGCACTCTCCCGGGACTCTCCAGGGCTTCCAGGCACAAGCTTAAGTATCAGGCTTTGTACGACTGGGCAGAGAGTCAGCCTGGGAAGCACAGCAAAAATGATGGCAAATGCATCCATATAAATACTTCCAAAGATTGAGAGCTGAAGCCCTAACTCTGAAAACAAGGAACAACAGAAACAGGAAAGAAACTGAATCTTCTGAAATCACCAACATTTTTGATTAATGTCCTAGGCTCACACAAATTAATTTAGTAAGCTCTGCTTTCCACATGTAATGCCAAATCAATGGCATTTATCCATTCAGATCTACAAACTAAGTTGTGTAGACTGTGTGAATGTGTGTAAAAACTAATAAGCATATGTGAATTAAATAAACAGTTGGAAACTGCATGCTCAGGGACTTTGTAATACCATATGGAGTCTTTCAGATGTAAATTACTAGCTGAAATTCAGCCTGGGTCAGTAGTAACCCAAATTGTTGCCTTCTAATAATTGTTCAGTGGCCTATATGAAATTAGGTGATTGACATGTCTACAAATTACAAACACAACTGCTGCTAATAGAGCCTCTCAGGGAGACTGGAAACTGCACGGGCATGGAGAATGAACTGCCAATTCATCCTCAAGGTGAACTCTTCATGTCAGGAAGAGGTACCTGGGGGAGCTGCGTAGTGCTACTTTTCATGCCCAGACTGTTCTGATTAATTGTTATCATTTATTATTTGTACGATCCTTTATTGCAGTATGACCTTTAGGTTGAAATCTTAGATCACTCACTTTACCAGGAATTACAAACACACAGTTCCAGCACCAAATCTTTTGCACTTAAAAGTCCATCCATAAACTGCTCTGGAAAGCTAGCCAAATCCCTTAGTATGAAGTGAGGTGGGATGACCAGGAGATAGGGGGATGAGTTTAAGGACCGCCTGAACTTTAAAACAAGGTCATATCAAGGAATTAATTTTCCAATGTGACAGTCTGCTACTTTTCCAGAGCTCTGGTATTCATGGAGGTAAAGTGTAAGATGCCCTATAATACATCTGCTACTTTTCAAGATTACTTTCTAGCATGACAAAGACTCTTCTGGGGCAGAAATTTCAGGTTTTTAATCTCATGCTAGTCTGGTAGGAAGAAAAACAGGGAA
>NW_010330743.1:37330-74398 GCF_000700745.2 Antrostomus carolinensis
AAAAAAAAAAAAAAGCATCCCATATGGTCATCACACTTATATTATCATGTCCCTTACAAATCTAACAAAACATTTCATCTTGTGAGTGATGCAGGGCCAGAAACAGCTGTCATGGGACAGACGTTACCTCCCTTGTTGCATAACAGAGTGTGCTCATTGCTTCACACCATCCCACAGCTCTTCCTCCCTTAGCTCTGTTGTCAGATCCATCCCAGCATCCCATATGGTCATCACACTTATATTATCATGTCCCTTACAAATCTAACAAAACATTTCATCTTGTGAGTGATGCAGGGCCAGAAACAGCTGTCATGGGACAGACGTTACCTCCCTTGTTGCATAACAGAGTGTGCTCATTGCTTCACACCATCCCACAGCTCTTCCTCCCTTAGCTCTGTTGTCAGATCCATCCCAGGGAGCGCAGTCATTATTGGTATGAAACGAAACACAAAAACAGAAAGACAGGTTATGATTTATTTGCATATTCCTCAAAACTATCACCATGATGAGATGCTGTGGAAACACAAATTAACCTCAGTCCTGACAGAGCACTGGGCATTTTTGCAGCATTATACCTACTGCATCTTAAAAATACTTTACACATCTGAAAGACATGCAAACTCTTAGGTGGATGGAAGAAGACAGCTCACACTGGCTCACGCTGGAGTTGGCAGGGTATGAAAGAAAAAAAGAACTGAGAGCATTAACTGAAAGAGAGTTAGGACTTGAGCTTTGCCTCTCAATGAAAAGACTTACTTCTTAAGCAACAGAAATGTTGCAGATCAAAGGAAGCATGATGCCTGCTGAAGCACTCGTCACATTCTTCTTCACACTAAAACATAGACCCAATCCCAGTTCCTCTCCATCTCTACCAGGCAGTGTTGTTACAAACACCTAAAAGCTTGAAACCCCTTCAAATATATGTGGCTTCTTTATTGAACACTGCCTTATTTAATAGCATAATGAATTGAACCAGATACTCCTTCTTTTTTTGTTCATGTATTTTTCTGAACACTCAGCTTTCATTCTTTCACGTAGCTTAGAAAAGACATTCAGAAGCTCTGCAGCATGACTTTGCTGTCCTGTTACTTTACTGTCTCAATTTCTGCTGGCCCCACTGTTTTTTCTCTTCTGACAAATTGACTAGCCTTCTATGAAGAATTATATAAATTATAATTTCACTTGTCAAGGCCCCCTATGGGCCAATATATTCTATTTATGTGGAAAATAATCATAGTTTAGCTTAAAAAATTAAACAAACACATCATATATTATGCTAAAATTATCCTATTATTTATGATTCTGCAACAGAATTGCTAGGAAGTAAATCATAATTTGTGACAAAAGGCTATATTCCTCTGGAGCTTTACTAATCATCCTAAATTTCTGCTGAAAATACCACAAAACAGAATGTAAGTGTTGGATTTTCCCACCAAAAAATGTCATCTCTACATTTACCAAAAACAAAGCCAGAAAATATTCAATACTTTGGCTAAAATATGGGGAACTGGGAAGGGAGAGGCACCAAGGTTGGGACCACAAGTAAAAGTTAAATGTGTTTCACTCTTACCATTTCCATAAAACAATATTAAGGGGAAGAGGAAATGTTTTCCTCCTTTTAAAAATGTTCATAGACAATCTTTCACATCTTGTAATAGAAAACATCATGAAAGGTATCTATTGTACATATTCAGCTGTGATATATATGTCTCCATTCAGAAAAGTGCATAAGTGTGTGTATCAAAGTACTCTTCACCTTGCTTAAAGTTAGACATATAGTTATGGTGGTCAGCCAAGTCTTGACTTTCATCCAAGCCTTGACTTTCTGTGTTGTACTTTTAACAGGTTCTCACTCTGTATCAGAAATTTCCCCAAGAAGTAGACATGTTTTCAAGAAAAATAGGCAACACAGAAATTATGAGGTCTAACTCACTACATCACTTCTTGTTTCCTTTAATTCCTTCAAAAATATTTCTGAACACAAGTTTTGTAGAATAAGGCCTGTTATATTCTATCTAGCTTCCTGTGCTCAGCTTTGAATTCACTGAACTGTACTTTAAGAGCATGTATGAGAGGCAATTTTCTTTAGCTGTACTGAAAAATTTTTTGCCCTCAAAAAATAATGTCAATAATGAAAGTCTTCACAATGGCATCAAAAAAACCCAAATAAATAAAAACCCTAACTTATTTTCCCCTTCATTTCCTTTTATTTTAGATGTCTGCTACCAAAGGCAGTGTTTATTAAGTTTCCCTCTGACAAGAGAAAAATATAACATAAAACTGGACATTTCAGGCTTTATTTTATTATACTCTCATATTTTAGGGCTTCTGCCATATAAGAAGCTGTGATTTTCTATTTATTTGATAAAAGAAATGCATTTACTTTGTGTTCTTGTATTTTACATTTTCTGGCTCATAAGCCACCCCAAATTCTTGAAGATGAAAACATAAATTGAAGTACTGAACAAGGTCAATCCTCTGGCAGTCTTGTAAAATCCAAATCATGTGGATAAATTATTATAGTGTGAAGTAGGAAACATTTTGTTAAAAAGGAAATGTTTTGTCATTCTTTTTTTAGTAATGTTTCATTTGTTTTGTTTTACTGCAATAAGATAAATATGCAGAATGGCTTTGGAGACAAAAAAACACTTCAGAAAAACTGAGTCTGAAGTTAACAAAAAAATCAAAAATAATATGAGTTGGGATTTTTGGATTTTAGGCTCTCTTCTTTGCTCTGTTGCTATTCCATGAAAGTATGTTTTGAGAGTAGACCCAGCAAAATTGTGTATGCAGGTTTTTCACTCTTCCAACTGGCTATTCTGTATCTATTTGCAGAAATCTTCATATCAAACACTTTTCGCCATACAAGTGTTACCAGACTAGTCCTAGTCTGATGTTGGGAAAAATATCCAAGCTTTCCTTTACAGGTGGCCAAGGCATGAGACATTTCTAGAGACGCTTTCAGTTGCAGCAAGAACCATTTCAGTCAAATCTGAGAATTTCAAAAACATGTAAGCCCTTTCATCTATAGATCCCTCTGTCAAAACAGCTTGGTAGAAAAACCTAATTAGGATGATTGGGTGGCATCAGCATTAACCTCAGGCACGGGTGGTGGAACCAGTTCCCTGCTTGGATCATGATTAAATCAGAAAGACTCTCATCCTCACAGGTTTGCGAGTGCTTAACTTTCACTTAAATGGTTCAGTGGAGGTTAAGTGTCTTATATACATCTGCAGAGATAGATCTTTTTTTTCCACACCTCAAGGTGTGTCTATATCATAGGTTAGAACTAAGATCACTCTAAGTTCAGGAACAAAAGCATAAAAGAAACCTGGACCTACCTCCACGCCAGATAACACTATGATGGGTATCAGAATAGATTTCTGTTTCTGCAACTCAAAGTACCTGCACAGGGACCAGCCAAATAGCTCTGTGTTGTGTTTCTTGTGGAGATAGAATTAAATCAGTGCTAACTTAGGAGTCTTGCAACACAGTCCATGTATATTGTCTGTGTGCTCTTTCCCATCCATAATATAGACCCAGATTATTTATCTGTTTCACAAGGATATTGTGAGGATAAGATATACTGACAATAATGAAACACTAGATAGCTATGATTTTAAAATTGAAACAGTAAATTTCATCGATTTAAAATTGCCATAAAGTGAAAGTACTGGACAAGCTTCGCAACATGAATTTGTGAAGCTGAACTGGGAACACACTGGTTGGGAAAAGAGTTCCAGGATAATCTTACTAAAAGAAAAAAAAATCTTCAGGGAAAATATTGGTAGTAAATGGTAATTTTGTTAGAATTCTTCCCTTTACAGACTGCTTTCTATCCTACAGGTTCAACAAGGTACATGCAAAAATGAAGCTTTCTTTAAACCCACATGGAAGAATGAAAAAAACCCAGTGCAATAATCACCTGTAAGTCTCCTCAGTGGTTTTTTCTGACATAAAGTTCTTCAGTCATTAAATGCAAGAGCTAAAATTTGATTAGGACTACTTTCAAAAGTATTTGTCACTTCTGTTACTAAGGCTTTTTCCTGTCTATTTTTTTTTTTTAAATGAATGAGCAGAAGCATTGGTTTTAAAGACAGATATTCTAAATTAATTCAGCAGTGCCAGACACTGTGCAATTGACAGTGTTTAAGGAAGCATACTGCAGGGCTGAACTCAGGTCTTGACATACTGCATGGAACAAAAATAATGTAATAATATGCAGGGCCTTTCATCCAAGGATCACAAAGCAATGATAGAAGTATATAAGTTTGTAATAAGATTTCTGGTTTAGAGCAGAGGTAATTGTGCCTAGATATTTGGCTTTTTTTTTTTTTTTATTCACACAGAACATGAGTTTCTTGTAGCAGTTGCCAGAGTCACCTACCTACTACTCTGAAGCAGACCAGAGCATTGCCTGGAGCTAAAAAGTCCATCCTAATAAAAAACAAGTTTCTGTCTTTGTTTAAGAAAGGAACCTGAAAGTCTTTAGCTTCTGAGCCAGAGCAAATACAATGATACCCCAGGTTTAAATTGTATTTTATGTCAGCTATATGCAAGCAGTATGGGAGACACTGATTAGCAAAACTGCCACAGATCATGGAATATCCCTGACACCAAGACCTGACCCCACTGTCAGGGTGGTGAGTTCCAGAGTGTCAGCTTACTCCCACCCCAGAGCTGTAGATTTGTCCTTTGGTGCCTCCACAGTAGACCGTGCCTCTAATTTCTTGAAAGACCACTGAATCTAAATGTCAAAACCATCTTGAGTGCAACTAATATTCTCCAACAAAACTTTTGCATAGATAAATTTCCAAGCATTTTTATATCTTTGTGCTCCCCTTGACAAGAGTTGAGCAAAATAACATTGCACACACATGTATGTTCATAAAATCAATGTGCAGGATGGACAAGAAAAAGTCTCAATAGAAACCTGAAAGACAGGCACACTGGTTATGCCTGCTGGCTTTGCCCAGAGATTTGCTGATCCTTTCGTCTTTGTCAAAGAATCAGCCAAGTGCTTTAAGAAGTGTTTGATTAGCAAGGGTCCTTAGTGTGGAGACAATTAAACGCTGCTCTCTCTGTTAAAATAATGAGATTTGGTGAGAAAAGGTAGATAATTCTGCCCCAGCAGAGGGCTATAACAATTACGTTGTGAAGAGACAAGATTATTTCAGGAAAGAGTTGTCTGAGTTTTATGGAAGATACAAAAAAAGAGAGGTGTATATATAAAATTTTTGATCTGCACTAACGACATTTTCCAAGGGGGAAGATGATCATGGGGAAAAAAAAAAAACACCTTGACTTTCTGAGTGCAATTTATGCTTTGCAAAGCCTGTGAATCACTTAAACCAAGTAAAGTTTCACAATTCCTGGGATAAAGCTAAATGTTTATAAATTATACATACAATTATGTGAAACTCCTGACATACTGTATTCTTAACATTTCCTGTATGCTGCTAATAACCCAGGCTAAGATTTTCTAGGCAATCTAAAGGAACAATGAACTACACTGTTTTGAAACTCCTAGCATCAGGTGACTGCACTAAGATTACCTATTTATACTTCTGGTAAATAAGCAATACTTTGAAAGAACTGAGTTCTGTTGCAGTGTGAATTATTTCTACAGTCTTGTGGCAAACTAAATGAAATTACAAAAAAATCCCCAACAACAGTGTAATAGCATTTGTTTAAGGAAATCTGTTCATGAGCAGTAGTCTCACTGTAATGAAGAGAAGAGTGCCTAGCATCTTTGAAATATGAAACAGGTTTAAGTGACTTGTATTTCCACCTCTGCCATTCAGGATGCACATAAACATCAAATCTCAGCTGAACTGGACAAGGGAGAAAAATAAAGTCTGTCTATAACCTCTGTGATAAAAGAGAGAAATAAAGATTGAGTTTTGAATCGTCTTTCACCATTGCCTTATAATACAGGAAATCCTTGCTGATATACACATTCAACATTGTATTCTGGTTTCATTGCATGATATGTCTAGACAAAGAAACAAAAATAATATTTTTTTCCTTGAAAAAGTTATTCTTTAGACTTGTTCCAGTCTATCAGGACCTTGTCTGTACTTGATTAAAAGGAACCTGTACTGACACTTCACATCTGTTCCTTCTTACACAGAGGTCTCCTGTCCATTTTACTTTCCTCACTCTTCTGAAAGAGAGGTAAATTATTTCTCTGTTTAATAATAATAATTTCTTCTACAAAATCAAGGTAATGAGTTACTTGGTCTACCTATTTACAGTTTGTGACAATTCAGGAAGATATCTCAGGTTTAGTGTATATCACCACACAGACTAAAACCTTTCTGTTGTAGATACGAGGAGGTGGGGTGAGAATAGGAGGGACAGGAATTTTTTTGCTCATATGGCTTATGTTAACTCCTCAAGAGTCACAAAATTGATCTGTAAAACACATAAACAGAAGTCTGTTTTGGGCTTCACCTTAGTGATCTGGATTTCTGTATTTAACCAGCCTGCAATAACATGTTCACTCAGACAACTTCATTTCCTTACTTATCACAGAGTTTAGGACCAGAGACCACCTTTCAGCCCCTGAAACTCCCACTATAAGGAGTTTGCCTTCTTGCTATTCCCTCAACACAGAGAGTTTCAAAAGAAAGGCAGAATGTCAACAGCTGGCAGCAGTTTCCTGCTTCATCCTGCCAGAAGTGATGAACAAGCAACTGCACTGTCCAGTTAATAAATGATGCATAGCACTAAGTGATACTTGAAATGATGCATTCAATCTCCCTTTGGTAACTTACATGTCACAAAATTCATCAGTCTGTAAATTATCATTTTTTTTTCCTTTTTCCCTGAGAAAACAAATTCTTTTTAAATATAGAAATACCCCTGAAGTACACTTTGAGTTGTTTTAAATGTGCTTGTTTAGCAAAATAATCTCTGCAGCAAAGTATAACTTCTACATTTTTGAATTTTTTAGTGTGACATAGCTTCATAGCTTCAAAAATAAATACCCAACACATGCTGGTAGCAATCAGATTTCTGTCACACACATGGCCATCCATACAGCTCCTTTCCTATTCATATGTATAACTATTCATATTGTCACAATATTTTAAAGAGGCATTTAAGTTAGAAATAAGTAATACGAGTCTAGCAGTCGCCTTTGCTTAAAGGAAGTAGGTTTTAGTAAGAAAACCTTGGCAAAAGGAAAAATTCTCTATGACATTCCTTAGAAACTAAAGTGCAGTTCACAGCATAGCACTTTGAAGGGCACGCTCAGAAGACCAAATGCTCGTATATTCGCTACGTGACTGATTTGTCACGTTTTAGCATTCATAAAAGATATCTCCTACTTGACTATTTTCAGCCTTTAGAAATGTTATAAACCCTATATATTTTGATGAAAAATTATCAGTTTAAACATGATGGGTTTTATTTAAGAAGCAACGATGAGTTTGCTTTTCTTGTACACAGCACATAAAAAGTGGCTAATGGAGATTGTATGAAGATGATCCACCATGCTCACAACCCTAATGAGTAACGAAGGGTTGTCTTGTATGGAACACTATAGTCTAGAGCAAGTGCTGGCATTACTACAGCCTGGTTATCCAGATAATGTAGCCTTCGTTCTAGGGTTTTATGAGTCTGAGCAAGAAAAAAAGCTTTGTCTGGAGCCAGAGGTGTGCCAAAAATACGGTCCTGGTGCTGTGACCTCAACAGAGCCATGTGTAATCAATAGCAACACAGTAAATACAGTGAGTGTCTCAGCACCACTTTTAGTGGCATAAACATTAAAATGGCTGTCAACAGCTGTAACCTGTGTCTGTAAACACTTGAGTATCAACATTAAGCTATAATGTCTGCAACAAATATCTGCACTGGTCTTCAGGAAGATCTCATCTCACTATTCTCAAACATTGCTTTTTTTCTCTTTCTCTTTGTTCCCTCCTCACTGAACACACACCAAGATTTAGATTCTTTAAAAATTACATGGAATTTACATACAGTGTTTGTGAGGTATCCTTGTGTTATCTACGGTACTATCTCTTTAAAACAGAAAATTGTTTAGTATTTTCCACTTTGTCCAATTTTCCTTCCTAACCTCAGCTTCTGAGTGCTTCTGTTTCTAACCTCTACAGGGCCTGCCACAGATCAGCAACAAGCACACACACAAATTAATCTTGATCATTACAACATAATTCGACTGCACTGAACACATTAGATCATGCTGTGTATCATGCAACTTATTTGTCTGTACGGGGGAAAAAATAAGATTTTTAATAAGTGAATATACAGTAGATGCATACATAGACCATTCAGAACTATTTCAATGAAACAAGCTAAGCATGGATAACACTCAAATACTGATATGATTTAAGGAACTCCATTTATTTCTATTTTCACAAACTTTTTTCTTCTCTAAGTGGTTGCATATTTGGGCATTATAGTGCCTTCTGGTGATTCACCACCACTCAAATATACTTCATTAGTGCACTTGGCTCAGTGAAAACATCAAAGGAGATGAGATATTTAGGAAGGCTTATCCACTGTGCATTCAACATTCTTTATAAAAAGAATATGAAAATATGAACGTCAAATATGCAGAGCTCAAAAGTGTATTTCATCTAGTTTTGCGGTACCATTACAAGTCTTCAGATGTAAAAAGGGACTCTGCTTCTGTGCAAAGCCCATTCTCTAGCTTTTTTCTGCTTGCTTTCCCTTCATTTAGTTCCTGTTGTTCAACCTTGCCTGCTGTCTCCTGGTTGTCACTAGGTGCTCAGCTTTTGCTAGTCTCCTGTCAGCGAAAAAGACAGACAGCACTGTTCAGCTTTGTTTCTCTGCAGCAGGAGGATGATTTTAGGTCTTCAAATAAACTCTTTCTTACCTTTAAAGTGGCTACCCTTTCTGGCACCTAAAGAAGGGAAATTTCATTCCCACTCTAATGCACTTATAGCATTGCAGAGAAAAAGTGTATAAATAACATTTATCTTTGCAGTTGGAAAATGATGTGATGTAACGTGGAATTAGCTATTGATGTGGCTCGTGTTGCTTTCTGTTTCTACTTGATGTTAAGAAAAATGTTCCTACATGAACTGTGACTATAATTGTGGAAAATATTGAACTTTATGAGCCAGATGCTGAACACAGAAGATTGCTTTCACATGCTCTGCTGAGCACCCTTGACCAAAAAACAATTGGCCCGCTTAGGTCAACTACTCTTTCAACTGCCTTTTTGCAAGGGGAAGCAAAAATCCTTTGCACCAAACAAGACAAATAAAGCATAACCAAACCCTGGCATCTGGTTGCTTCTTATTTACCTACTTCATACAAGCACCATGAAGGCTAGTGAGACTTGGTTTTTTTATAACCTTTTTTTTTTACTATCAGAATCATTCCAGACATCTGTTGGGAGCTACAAAAATACCCCAACTTAATCTTTTTATTTTTGTGAAGCTACAATAGCTGTGAATAGAATTTTAGGAAATTATAAAACACTGGGGCAAATTTTCTTCTAATTTAATTCTACCCTTGGAGAAGATAGAAGCACTTTATCTCTTTTTGTTACTTGCTTCACTTTCTCGTTAACTAGAGTTCACCAAATCACACTCTCACTGATATTTGCTGATACTTCTAGACGTAGACTGAAGTTCATTTAGAGTACAACTAGTTCAGACAGTAAATTATTAAGGCAGACAGGAGCTTGATTTGATAGATTTTATCACTTTCCTGCAGCGTAAAATGCCTGAGAAACAACCAAATATGTAAAAACTAGTAAACTTAACAAATGTTGGATTGGAGTAAGCAGCAGCTGGGACAGACAATGAATGGGTTCTAGTGTTCATGGAATGATAAATACATAAACATATGATCTCACTAATTTTCAGACACAGACTTTATATATATACATATAGACTTGTATACTCCTTCCAAGAGAAACCAAGGTGCATACATGTGGTTCTCACTCATAGTCTGTGGTGGCTTCACCCTTTTGGTTTGCAGCCAAACACAGCCTTCTCTCTCACTCTCTCCCCTTCTCTGGGGAGTAGGGGAGAGAACTGGAAGGAAAAAGGCAAGGAGATTCACAGGTTGAGATAAAAAAAAAATTACTTAATTAAAATAAAATTATAATGATAACAACAGTAATAACAGAATGTACAAATGAGTGATGCACAGTGCAATTGCTCACCCCCCTCCGACCAATGCCCAGCCTGTGCCAGCCAGCGATCCTGGAGCCGAGACTGTCCCAAAACCGAAACCCCAGAAGAGCGAGCCCGAGCGATCCCCGAGAGAATACCCCAGATTTCCGGTCAGCCCTGGTTAATATACCGAACATTACATGATATGATATGGAATATCTCATTGTCATATCCAAATGCCAATTTCAGGTTTTGCTACTTACTATGCTTCTCCCCTCCAGGTCCTTTGCACTTCGAAACTACCCAAACCCAATGGCCTGGGGTTCCAGCAGCAACTAACAACATTAGTACTTTACCAACATTCTTCTCATAACAAATCCCATACTGAATCTCAAATACAGCTATTCTAGCTAATAAGAAAAAAATTAACTCTATCCTAGCAAAACCAGGACATAGTCAAAATCTTGTTCTGGGCAAAAAGGAGCCACAACTTATATGCAGAACCAAGAATGTATTGTCAGTCTGATTAAAGTCTTAACAGCCTAATAAAACACAATAAACAATTATTATTGCAGCTGCAATTAAACTAAAAGTCGTTATCTGATGTACCTAATTATTACTGGAAAAATTCCTTAATCATACTGCTACAGATATTACACATATACATACCTTTCCTCTGTTGTTATATTCACCTTTCAGTGCTCTATTTGCTTCCTCAGGCAGACTAGGGGAGGGAGATACGATTCCTCAGCACGAGACCTTTGACAAAGGGATTGTGAAAATGATGTTGTGGGTACCTCTGTTCTCAATTTTGGGTCCACTTGGCATTAATTTTTTTTACATTATCTAATAGAATGTGCTTTCTCTCACTCTTCCTTTGTTCTGAATTCCACATTATACATGTTTTTATCTTCTCTTTGCTAACCCTAGAACTGATTTACCTGTCTCTCAGGGTTACATCCCTTTAGTAAACAGTGACTGACCACAAAGATTTATGGGTTTTTACAGTTTGAAGCCTCTGTATCCTCCTATGCATACACTTTTTTACAATACATTTTTATTCTAGGGTCATAAAGAGCTCAGTCTACATAGAATTGCTAGTTATTATTACTGTCTGTTAATTAACATTATGTACTACATTGTGCCACAGTGAAAAACTTACTTAGCTAAGGCAAATTTAGGCAGTAGTTACCCAATTGGTAGCCAATTGCTACGATACCTATAATAAGCTAAAAATCAGCTCTGGTTAAAGCAAGCCCAGACAAGTCCTGAAGCACTGAACTATTAGGTCAGTACAAAGCCTGTGTCCTTTTACAAGCAATGTCAAAATCATATTTGTTGGGCTGCAGCAGTGAGCTAGTGATAAGTTGTCAGATGATCTGGCTTTCCCTCAGACCCTCAGGCCAGAGAACTCAAAAGCCTTCCTGGAGATTACAGATGAAGCCTTCTGATTCAAGTCTTTGCAAAACCTGAGTCTATGGCTAGGACTAAAGCTATCAAACTATTTTGTTGGCTCTGGAGAAATTATTGCATCTCAGTTAGTACCTTTATGTTGCCCAGCCATGATGTTTCAAAATAATTGCAATAACAAAGATGACTTTTGCTATTTCTTATTCTTTTACTTTAGCTACTTAAACGATGAGGTTGAGAAAGAACTGCATTTCATGCAGCAGTAATATTTGTGGTGGTGTTTGTTAGTGACAGTAAATAGCCTGTTGAAAATGGCTTCATGCTGTGGGGGTGTGTGAGGTATTTTCCATGAACTAGAAGTTTCACAAGGTGAAGATTTTTTATTAAAACTCTGAAAGCTTTGTTTTCCACACATGACTTTCTTGACTACTTTTGGCCTCTTGACAACGTAACATTATCTTGGGATTCATTCACATCTTAACAGCCTTGGTGGAAGTCATTTATCTATATTTGTTACGTATCCATATGACCTACATTTATCAAGTAGAGAATTCCAAGAGATCATGCAGACAATCTGAAGGGAGAAAGACTTTTTTTTTAATCTATTAATTTGTAGCTATAGATAATGAATGAACGGTCTTTTTTTAATAGCCTTGGATCAAAGCTTTTAATCAGTTTCAAAGGCTCAAGCACTGCAATTACTTCCTCAGACAAAATTCTGTCTTTCAGGTCATCCCCCTGTACAGACAACCCTGCAGGGCTGGTGCCACAAACCATAATTCCTTCCTTCTGTACGGCAAGAGGCCCTGGTTTGCAGCCCCCTATTTTTATTGTTAGGTGAAGACTGTAGTCAGACTATTCCTCTGATGTTTCTTTGGAGGTGCCCCCAATCACATTGTCTAGTCACATATTGCTAACAGAGATGTTATTGTGGCCATCTGACACACTGGTCTAATCAATAACCAAGATGTGCAAAAACAAGGGAGTTCTCTGGCAAGTCTCTGCAGCCTCCTGTGTGAGGAAACGTCTAATTATAAGCGACAGTACCCACATTGCCCTCTTCAAAACACTGGCCTGGGGCATGTGAGAAAAAATTATTTCATTTTGTAGCACAGATATGTCTCACCTTTATGGACGTACACCAAAGACGAGTTGAAAATAAATAGCACATAATTTTGCATTTTTATAATAAGTTTGAAGCTAAACACTAGGAATCCTTGTCAGCTCCTGCTAAGCTGATTCCAATTAAAGCTTCTGGCAGAGTTCCAGCTGTTTTACTACCTCAAATAGCACTGAACATAACAAGGTTTATGAAGCATTCAAAAGTCAAATACCCTATTAACATAAACATGTAGTGAAATCAACTCTTCTACAATTTTCAGCTTGCTTTCTTTCTTTCATTTACGTTGGACTAATCTAAGATGATGTCTGTTTTCTTTGTTGCATTTCCCTTTTTTTCTGCTTGCTGGAATGCAAAACAAGATTTAGTATTTGAATGGTGCATGATTTGCCCCAAGAACTTACTCCCTTTGGCAATTTTATTACAGCGCTTCCTATCCCACTCTATTTCGATAGCAGCATTCTGAAGACACTGTTTTTACACTGTTTTTAACTCCAAAATAGAAAATGGTATATGTTTGTGTACTTCTGTTCTGGACTATTTGGGAAGCTTTCTGCAAACCTGGGTGCTAATGCCAACAATTTAAGAATTGTTTGATTCAATTAACTTATAATTAATAGGCAATAAATAAAAATAAAAAGTATTGTAATATTAAAAAACATTTCCTGATACAGTTTTGTCATTGTTTAATATTAAGTCATTTCTATTTAAAATAAATGTTAATGAAGTATATAGTTCCCTGCATCTTCAGTAGGATAAATGTCTGCTATGTTCAAAAATATTTTGTGCTTCTGGCCAAGATGCTGATTAAAGCAGTGGACAGAAGATAATGAATATGCTGAAAATGAACCATGCTGAAATCCTCATAGATAGATACAAATAGAGACAGAGATAGAGATAGAGATAGAGATAGAGATAGATAGAGATAGAGATAGAGATAGAGATAGAGATAGAGATAGAGATAGAGATAGAGATAGAGATAGAGATAGAGATAGATAGAGAGAGATGGAGATAGATAGATAGATAGATAGAGATAGAGAGAGAGAGAGAGGGAGGGAGGGAGAGATGGAGATAGATTAGATAGAGATAGAGATAGAGATATAGATATAAATCGATGGAGACAGAGACATAGATAAGATACAGATATGAAAGTAGGAGAATGCACTAGCAACATTCTATGCAACATATCAACTAAAACCACCTATAATTATATCGGTATCAGAGAACTTTTGAATAAGCAGAAATAGAAATATGTAATCAGGGTAATCATATAAATCTGGTAATGGCCACTATCTTACACTTTGTGAATATAGTTAGTTAAGATAAAGCTTTAGGATTTTCAATTTTAAATTAAATTCTGTCAGTATATCATATTGCTGTTACTACACATCTGCAAGGTTTCCTGTAATGTTTAACAAGTTTGTTTTTCTTGAAGTCAGAAGCATTTTCTTGCTTCATACATGATCTGATCCAAAGCCCTTACAAGTTTACTGAATGGCTAATTTCCACAAACTCCAGATCAGTTCCATAAAGAGTTAAATGCAAATGATTTCTCTTTTGTTTTAGTTGAAATAAGCATTATTAAACAAAGGTAATCTTCTAAGACAATATAAAAACCACCCTAGAAGGTGTCTTTTTATGCAGAAATAAATCCATTACTATGAAGTCAGATAATCCATGTTCTCTTTTATTTTCCACTTATATATTTTAAGAAATATGTATTTTAGGAATTCTGATCCATTTCTCATGCAATCTTGTGTTCTTAGTGTCATCTCCTACCATGTTAGTTAACAAGTTGAAATCTAAATGAGTCCAGGAGAACTTCCAAAAATTTCAGATTTCTGTTAGCTTGAAAAGGATATTTATGTGAATTATGTGTGATCCTTTGATTTTCAAAATACAGTATTCTTTTAGTATTCTTTTTCCCACTCTGATGTTTTTAGGGACAAAGTGGTTGCAAAAAACAACTACAAAAATGAATCATTTTTAAATGGTCATTTTGGCTTTTAAGCCAGTTAAAAAACCTGAAGATAGAGGAAGGAGACTTGCAAATACTTGACAAGAGTACCTAATGTTAGTACCTCTTAATACTCTTTAGTACTCTGACACACAAATATTAAGTTCTTTTGTATTGTATGACCTTGGAAAAAATAATTAATTACAAATATTATTTTTATGAAACAATATAATTCACGTTTTAGCTTGGTAAGGAGTGTCTGAGTTTTACCACTCAGAATTCATTATGATCCTCTTTGATACAGATAAGAGTGTGTTAAAAATCCTAATCTTTCCATGTTTACATTATTTAACCTGTTTTTAAGTTTTAATACTATAAAAGGTGTTGGGGTAAAGCTTTGTGTATTCTTCTGAGACAAAATTTGTAATTCAAAGTAAATATTGTAATACAATGCTGTAACATGAGATTCTGACTTCTTTCTAACTCTTGGAGGCATTTTTATTGAGATGGTAGTTCACTGTGGCAGAGTTTCCCTACTGCCTTCACTTTCTTCCTTTTTCCTTGATGGCAGCCTTCAAGGTGATTTTTTTTGCTAAGGTGATATTTAATGCAAAGCACTCTATTTAGTTTGCATTCAGGATCTAAGAGAGAAAAGTTAGTCAAATCCTATTGGGAAGCCTCTACTCCCATGCCATTCTATATAGGTTACTGCAAGTCTGCCCACCTTTCCTTTTTGAGACTGCTATACAGTGTTTCACAAAAAGAGTTTAATCACTAAAACTTGTTTTGTTATTTAAGAGCCTTGATTGTAGAAACCATACATTGGTAAAGAGTGGTAATGTTTTAGCTAGAGTACTAAGTAAATGCCAAAACAAGCCCAAATATATTGTTGTTTAACATCTGGATTGAAATAAATTATCCTTAAAATGTTCTCCAAGAGCTTTTTAAGAATGTATTGATCCTTTTCAAAAGGGCAAATTACACTTGGGTTTGCACCCTCATTTTGACCAGATTGAAAGATTAAGTCAGAAAAGAACAGCAGGACATTTGGTAATTTTGAGTTCTGTGTATGAAGGCTGATTAACCATGACTAGCTCGAAGTTAAATTTCTGTTGTTTACAGAGAAACACAGGGAGAACAATCTTTTTTTTCTTTTTTTGAATGATCAAGATATATTATTGTTGAACACACACTTTCTTGAAATATTCCTCTCAGTTTTTTGTTAGTTTTGTTGGGTTTATTTCTTAGAAAGTCTACTGATGTTGTAAAGTGTGTCATTTTAAGATTAATAGACACAGGATGCAAGAGGTGCAACATTCAGAGCATGAAGAATCATTAACTAGCAATGATATCTGAGGGATGTTCCTGCATTTCAAATGCTTCATTGCTTCATTGAGTAGTGAACACAGCAACTCTGAGGCAGATGTTATGCCCACATACATTGCAAATGCAAACAATTATCTGCAAAGCGTGCATAGGAAAATCAGACAAATTATGTAATATTCCAGAAGGAAAAAAACAAACAAAAAAAAAAAACCACCCCAAAATTGATTTAGAATGGAAAACTTTATGTCAAAGGTGTTACATACATGAACACTTGTAACTGGTAAGGTCCATAATAAGGTGTATCAAAAACAAGGCATTCAAAGTCAGATTCAGTGTTTTTTTGGCCAAGAAAAGATCTGGTTCGAATGATCTGGGGAGAACAGAAATCTTTCTGTTGAATCTATAAGCTAATTTTTTAATTCCCGTTGATAGAGGGGGATAACATAAGGGTATTTTTTGACAGGAGCAGGAGTTTGGCTCTCTGCTGTCTGCCCAACATGAAAAACGGTGTGGTCCTGTTCTGTTTGACCAGGATGCTAAGTGTTGTAGTAATATAATATCTGTAACTATTATTACCATTGACAATAAAACAGAGATCGGGAGCTAAGTGGAATGCTAGTGTTTGCTGCAGCGCATCTTACTTGTATAACCATTATCATCCAGGCTAGTATGCATATGTATTTTAAGTTTTGTTCCTGTGGTGCTCAAAGACATCTTATGTAGGTTGAACAGGAAGGAAAAAAAAATTATTCTAATGTTGAACTGTGTGATCAAGACAAGAAACACAGTATTGTACAGGTATTGTAGCTACAAGTGTAAGGCTTTCAATTTCACGGTAATATGACATCTTAGATGTTTGCACCATCTTAAATGATGTGTTGAATCTCAAAGGGAGTACACAGGGATCTCTTCACCTGACACAAAATTGCAGTGATTTCAGGGGGTAAGATGGTATCTTTTAATCGTTTATATTATACTAAGAATCAATAAAAGAAAGAAATTAAGCAAATGTAAATGCTCAGAGGCTGAAACTACAGTAACATTATCCTCTCATCCTTTCCAGGAGAAGAGAAGGCTTGCTTTGCTTCTGAAGCAGACTGAAGTTACCCCCAGATTTCAAGAGGATTCCCTGGTCTGCCTCCACAGCCCATCCTGGGCACCCTACAAAAGCAATCCACTTTGCTCTTACTACAGATATGGCAATTAGTTTCTGGGGAAGGAGGCAGGAATGGAGGACAAAAAGACAACTCATAAATCAGAAAAAGATGAATCTGCAAGAATTCAGAGAAACAGAAGCCTTCCTCTGTTATTAAGGGAAAAGCCAACCCTGAAAACAATATTAAAAACAAAAGGATGGGGGAAGATGTTCTGACCTCAGAGTTCTGCTTCCCTCTCTAGACTTCTGATATGCCTCTAATAATTTTTCTAATATTGAATATTTGTCAGGCATGTTAAAGTAAGGAATTTCACAGGTTTATAAAATCTTCAGTAATGTCATTGGGTACAACCAAGCAGTAGGTTAGAAATACCTGTTCTCAGTACCATCAGTCCCATGGGAATATATTGCATCATTTAATGAAAAGTCAGACTTTGCATCTTTCCTTGTTCTGACTATCAAAGACATTTCCTGTAGCAGGTCCAAGCTCTCTATAAGTCTCATGATGACACAGAAAAAATCTGGGATGTATGCCACGGCTTAGGATAAATGAACCTAGCATTTTTTTCACTTTGAGAATAGTTGTGAGAGATGAAACAGTCCTTGGTAGTGCCTCATGATAAAAAAGGCCTTCAGACTTACAGCAACTCCACAGCTCTGTCACATTTCATCTAATGTTAAATAATTCTGGCATACACCTCCTTTGTACTTCTAGATATACCTCCAGTACGGTCTCATTTTCCCAAGTTTACAAAGTAGGAATAGTCCAAGAATAGTTAATCCTGCCCAAACTAGATGTCAAGTATTCACTCAGGAAAGTTTTCCCAGTCTGCTTCTTTCATTGCTGCTTTTACACTGCCAGGACAGAGGCTATGCTCAACCTCAGAAATGGTTATTTACCTTGGCAAATCAATTCTGAGCATGGTATCTTAGATCAGTTCTCCCCCGAACAGTGCGATACTGGTTCTGAAATATCTGTGCTGATACACAGTTATACTCTCTTTTTTTCTGGAAATCCTGGATTATTGAACTTCATTATTACCTCTGCCTGAAATGTCCAGAACCCTAGTTAAAATTGTCTTTACTTCTTGGGTCTTAGCCTATTATTATTATTTTACTGCTAAATAGGTCATGCTAAAGTAAAAGGAAATATGCTTATTTATTTATAAAATCATAGGTGGACAACACAGTTGAAAAATTTATAAACACACAAATAACAGAAAAGAAAGAAAATCACATATAATCTAAGATACAACTGTCTTCCCTTCTCAGCTAACTGGTGGACTATAAATACTTATCTGAGCTAAATAGTCAAAACCCTTTGAAAGTTGCATATTGTCAGTCTGCCTTCCCTGAAAAAAAGGCATAACAGCTTTGATACTCGTTCCCTTTTGGAGATCTGTTAGGGACTCAATCATATTCCCCAATCCCCACCTTACAAATATTATTGATCCAGACCTTATTCAGGAAGCACTTTTAATTTTTCTTCTCTTATACTGTTCATTGCCTTCTCCATTTAAAAAATGTTAATGTCCTTTTGGCAGAGGAAGTATTATCTCCCATATTTGACTTGACAAATCATTGATCTACGGAGTGATTAAATATCTTTTCAGATCTGGGGGGTGGACAACATGCCAATCTCAGTATGAAACCTTTCAGCACACTGAATCATATTTTTCACACTCACACATTGCAGAAATGTTTTTATATAAACATTCATTTATCATGAGACTTTCAAATTTTTTAATCATATGTGTATGGGTTTAATTAATTAATAAATAGAGATTCAGGGACTGGCAGTAAAACACCATGTGTTACCAGTTCAGAGCACAGATACAACTCGGAATGGACCATGATGCATATTCTGTAAGAGTGTCATAAATGCTATTAGCTATTCTGGGTGATTCTACTTCTGCTGCATGTTTGGTTTCGTTTGGGGGTTTTTTTCCCTTGGAAACATTTGTAAAATCCTCACTCTCATTGCAATATAACAGATTTGCAATCCTCAAAATCTGTTCTAAAATAGAGTTATTATTTAGGATTAGGTTAATGCTTGCTAGTGAACACCTGCCATGCAAAAAATTGTTGCTCTTAGGCATTAACTAAATCATGACTGCAAGAAAGATTGTTGAGGTCTGTAGAAGCTTGCATTCATTATGGAGACTCACTCTTCTGTGTAGGTTAAAGCATTGTGGTACTCAATATTAAATAATAGTAAGGTTTAACAACATACAACATGCCTTCAAAACCAAAGCTCAGAAATTCCAGTACAGCAGTATCTTCTTATGGGGTAGCACAGCTATCCTGTGAATTTCTTTTCAGCAGTATCATTTATGCTCTGATAAACTTAAGTCATGTTCTGCAATGTTTCAGTGTCAAACTGTTGCACGTGACTTCAGTGGCATTGTCTCAGTTTCATTTGCCATTAGGAAATGGCACTGTAAAGGAAATATGAACTTCTGCATCACTGTTCCTAAAAGCAGCAGAACTGGGCAATCTTATTTTTTGACTGTGGGAAACTCAGAGGAGAAAAAAAACTCTGACAACAGCCCCCTTACGTAAAGTATGCACATCATCTTCTCCCCTTCTCTGCACACCTTTGCAGGAACATCATGTATTGCTCACAAATGGCACTTGAGAAAAACATCCTACCAAGTTAATGCACAGAAGGCATTTGCAATTGTCTATTTTATTTCCTTTTCAAGAGGTTTTAGGTGGCTTTTGCATGCTTCTGAGAATGGGGGCTGGTATGTGCAAGCAAGTAAGCATGGAGAGAAAGAAATGCACACATACACGTGGTCAAACCCACAGGAATAGCAGAACACTTCTGGAGTTCAGCCTCTAATCACTTCAGAGTCAAAGCTTCTGAATAAGCAAGATATTCAGAAACGGTTGCAATAAGAAGGAAAAATGTCAAATAAACTGTTGGGTTTGATCTTTCCATTCAATTAAAATAGTAGGTCCATTGATTCCAGATTTATTTGGATAAGAGTGACAGAAAAGCAGGTTACTGAGTTTAATTTCTTCACTTTTCTCTGGAAAATCAATCTGAAATCATCTGGGGGGGGGGAGGGGAGAAAGTTACTTCACAAAATTAGTTACCTGCAAAAGCAATTAAATAATTATTGTTCTATTTCATACTGCCTTTCACTGTAGGCAAAAAAGACCAAATGTTAGGAAAATATCTTTGCATGAGACTAACAATACATGTGTGATTTGATAATTTGAAAGTCTTGGTCACGTAAGCACTCATCTAAATATTTCTATAATTTCCTTTGTAAAACTATAACCAATAATATGTAGTCCAAAATATATGTAGCTGAGGATAATATTGACACACAGGGAAGACTCATATGTGTTGACAGCTGTTTTCTTTCAAATTTTTTTCTGGATAACTGAGTACGTGAAGGAAAATAGTGATAAAGAAGGTGAAATAAATGAGTCTTTAGAGTTCCTATCATTTCATGAATATGACAGAAGGTAACAGTCAAAATCTGCAGTGTTCATATAAGATATCATCTTTGATTGTAGGAGTCTGTCTCCCCAGAAAAACTGAGACTTACCAAGTTTCATTCTAACATCACGGCATGTATTAATATATCCCTTCGAGTTTATTGTATATGCAAAACAGTAATAGCGGGGCACCTTAGCATGTGCTAGCAATCAGGGATGTTGCAGTCACTTGGTGTAAAGCAGAACTTAGGTCTCAGCATGGTGACTGCTGTGGATATCCGTTGACCTCAATGTATAGACTAGTATCTTCTGTTTGAGAAGTTCAAGTTTGCCTTCCACACTGGAGAGTGAAGAGCTGTAATGTCCTGCTTTAAGTAATCAGTCTCCTGTGCACTTGAAAGGGAATGCTGGAAACACAGTTGACTGAGAAATACTAGAAACCTTTCCATATTCTGGATATTGTCTGTTCTTCAAATATGTGCTGCTGTGTTTGTACTAAGTTGGTTGCCTGTTGTCTCTCAATCCATGCACAAAGAAAAAAAAGAAGAGCTTAAATGCAAATTGATTAGTACATCAGAGATAATTGCAGTCCTACATCTAACATGTAAATGTCAATTTTTCATGCATATTATATTATGAAAATTAATTCATTGGATTATTTTGTTATGATGCAATTTTCCCTGTGTATCAATTTTGCCTTAAAACATTAAGAAGTCATTCAAATGCAAGACAGAGTCTTGAGGTCTCGGTAGGAATAATTTATTAAGAGTTCATCTTCACAGAAATGTAAGATGTGCTTTTTTAGACAGTACTAAAACCACAATTGTCTTGTAAATACATGCTTCAGCACAATTTGAAGGCCAATGGTGTTATCAGGCAAAGGACTTATAACTCTAAAGTAGCCCATGTACAGATCAATTAGTATAGGAAACAGGATTAATAAAGAAGATCTGAAGCATAAGAAACTTACGAATTGAGCTGGAGAAATGTATGCTAATTGTGTTGTCCATAGCTCCATTCAAAAATATACCTATTCATAATACAGAAGAGGTTCCTGCCAGAATACCACCTGAGTAAAACACCTCTACCTTCTGAAAGAGAACATATTCTGTTTCCCTGGTGTATTTCTTCATTTATAGGCTGTCTGAATTGAAAAAGCAGATGTATTATTCTGGGAATTGACTGCAAGGGTGATTGGTTTCAGGTGAAACAATAAATTAAAATTTAGGGAGCGAGATAATCTTACTTAGGGAGAAGAGCTGTAATAAGTAAATGTGAAAAGAAAATTTTAAAAAGCCTGGTGGTTTGTGTTACATTTCTGTGCCTAATTAGATAATTAGAAGGTGGGGAGTAGAGAGCTTAATATTGATTAGTTTTCTGAAAACATCTTCACTGAGAACAAGGACACAAAGAGGAACCAAAATCATTTTGATGTGCAATCTACAATGGTCATCTTAAAGAGCTTAATGGTTGCTCCAGATAACAAAGTAAAGTTGTCTCTGAATTTGCAGTGCTCTTTAGAGATTAGGGCAAATACAAAATTTAACATTTAGAGTCATTCAAAATGAAAATTTTTTGAGGATGTTCCTTGGTGGAACAACAGCAGTCAGCAGATGTTATTTTTTTAAAAACATAAGCAGCACCTACAACACAGAATATTAAAAACTCACCCTCAGGTGACTCCTTGAGCCAAGTGCTGTCTGTTGAGGTTAAATAAGAAGCAGATAAGACCTTTTAAATTCTGGGTATTCAGATAAGCTTTACATCCATATTCCTTACTGTCAGGTTTGGGGTTTTTTTGAAGCAGGGGAAGGTTTTCAATGCACAGATTTTTTAGAACATTCATTCACAGGTGTCTCTATAGGTGTTTCAGACCTTATAAACATTTAGAAGTTAAGTAAATCCTCATTTCAGAACACAAAATCATCACTTGGCATGATCAAGAACAAATTCAATGAGAAGAACTAGTGCTTGAATACGCATAAAATGAGGATGCTGTGATTCTTCCAAAGTGTCTCCTGAAGCAGAAGAAATTTCAGGAGAGCTAAACCATAAATTTGAGCAATTAAAATGTCTGTACACATTCATTAGCCTTCAAATGATGTACCATGGTACAGTCAGATAGTCCATATTGTTCTTCAAAGAATGTTATGCTGGGTACTGTAACAAAAAATGTAACACTTGAGCATTAGGATACAGACAGACTATTATAACCAACATGTGAGGCAATGAAAGCAGAAAGAAAGAAAGTTTTTGTAAATTTGTAAGAACAAAATAAAAACCTTCTTCATCTAATTTTACAATTTTGCACCATCCTGTTTCTCAAAATCCTTGGAATTTAGAGTTGCCTTCTCTGGATATCATTGCTCTTTTTTCTGATCTTTTTTTTCCCCCATGATGGTTTAAGCCCAGCCAGAAACTAAGCACACAGCCACTTGCTCATTCCCTCCTGGTGGCATGGGGGAGAGAATCAGAAGGGTAAAAGTGAGAAAATTAATGAGTTTAGACAAAGACAAATTTGAAACGAGATACGAATTTTTAAAGTTTGATTGAAATTTAAAGTTATAAAGAACTCACCATTTTTAAATAGATGAAATAGAATACATTAAATAATTTTCCCCAGAACTAATACAGCCTTGCCCTGCTACCTTTCACATCTTTCACCGATCACTTCTAGAAGCCTTCCTAAATACTGGCTGTTGACAATATGCATTTACCAATGTTAATATGATTAATTTAAAAATATAGTTCCTTGACTTTTTTTATTCCATGTCTCGTATTATTTGCCTTCAAAGAATAAAACTTCCCTTGATTTCAGCTTCAAAACTTCATTGTCTTTCCACTTCAGTACATTTTTCATATGAATCTTAAGAATGATTCTACACTTGTTGCCCATAAGCCACTCTCCATTAAAAAACTTATGTCAAAATTCAATTAAAATGAGGACAATACTGAAAATGTTTCACTGGAGACTTAATCAGTTTTGTGTGTAAAAATGGGATCACGCAGAATAGCTAATAATATTTATGACACTTATACAAGATGTAGATCGTGTTCCTTGTGTCAAGTTAAATAAAAAATTACTTAGGATGATTTGAATCTCAGATACAAATACTTTCTGTAAATGACAAGGAATGTATTGTTGATGACCTATTGTTAGGCTACCATTTCAAAACTAATTAAAATCTATTCATGTATAATTTTAAATATATGAAGGAAAGTTAAAATAATACAATAATCATATATAACATATTTCTTTTCTCCTCGGAGCAGGTCAAGAAAAAGCTCCCATAATTTCAAGTAAATGGTACTCTTGGAATGAATGGATAAAAGAAAACATATTAATCTTAAATTCCATAAAATTCTTTAAAAATTTATAACTTTATTTCATACTAGGTCATAACTATATGCAAATTCAACTACTCCAATGTGACAAATTTAATTATTTCTGAATGTCAAAATCAATTTAAATTACTCAATGTACGCTTACAAAACTTGTGAATTACATCAAGCCTAACGTAGTTGTATTTTGGATGACAGAGTCAGAATTTGAAAGGACGCCATGACTGAAAAAAAAGCCAACCTTTAGGCTAGCTAAGCTTCGCAATAGATTACCTAAGGAGGCAACAGAGCCTTCCTTCTCAAGATTTAAGAACAAGTTAGTTAAATCACTAGTCAAGTACACTTGCTCCTATATATGGCTAGAGATGGACTAAATGCACTCTTTTAATCTTTAAAAAAAAAATTATTACAGATACTCTGTCTCATATTAGCCTACAATACTCTTGCAACTCTCCTAAGGTAGGGTCCTGTGATACTTACAACTGGAGAACAAAGGTCACTGTATAGGCAGGAGTCTTCCTGTATGTGTTCTGTTTTCTCACTCTTCATTAACCATAGGGTTTTGAAAAGTAAAATCTTCCAGAGATCTCTGGTCTGTAAGGATTTGCATCCTCTTTCTTGTATGATTCTGTATGACTGAGTTTGGCTGTAGTGATAATTTACCACTGCTGTCTTTATCACAGTTGCACTCCAGCATATAATTTTGCAAATTCTCATTAAAATAATTTGTCATTCTCCTAAATGCTTCTTTAAGAGCTATTTTGTTTAAGGTTTCATTAGAGGCTACTAATGCAAGACAGTGGGATCATTTTAAGTTCACAGCATTCCTACAAAAGAGAGACTCAATTAAACCTGGTTCTCTATATGTTAAATTGGAACATCCTGAATCCCTTAATCAATTATTTAAATTATAACCTCACATCCTCTATGACTTCTATTTAGTTACTTTTCTTACCCTGTTGTTTCATTCTGTTGTTAAATGCTGTGTGACATTTACCTTGCATTTACTCACAGTGTTTAAAGTTCATTATTGACTATGCATAATCATTGTAAGCTAATTCTGTTTGTTTCTGTTTCTGTTATTATTGCATTTTAAATTACATAAACAAGAACTCAACATATACAAGCTAAAGCTTTAGGATAATACATCATCTTGGGAAAAAAAAAATAGGCCTTCTAAATGTATGCTCTTGCCTCAAAGAAAAGGAAATAGGTTGGAGCATCTGTTAAAGATATTTTTCTTTCAGATCTACATGGTTGATCTTAACTCCATTACCCTTCTCACCTTAGGTGTACAGGTCTCTGAGCATGAAAGACAAACAGAATAGACTATCAAAGGTGAGATCTGCTTGGTAGGATCTGAAAGAAGAATATTGCTTTAAACTGACTGTCCAAAGCTTCAAGATCTGAATGTAAAAAAACCCTCCATTTTAAGTAAGCTAGGAAAACATTTCCCACTTATGGCTTAACAGAATCAATCATTGACATTTTTTCAGTCTTGTGAACAAGTGGGAAATTCTTCAGTATTCCTGAAGAGCCTACAGGTCTTTTTCTTTTCCTACACTCAAGTTGTTCCACCCAAAGCTAAATGGACCAACTGCAAAGTTTTTGCTATCAGTACTAATTCTTAATTTTAGACTAGACAAATGAGACAAAAAAAGGCCAAGAATAACCAAGTGCTGTTTCCAATTGTTACCATGTCTTACCAAATACAAATGGTAGATTCATCATAGAGAATCATCATAACAACTTACAATCTCAAGTATAAGATTTAAAAGTCCTGTAGTTGCTGTAACACCACCATTCAACCTTTTCTGAAATTTCAGCATGCCTTTATTCCTTTTCCATTCATATGCAATAGGAAAACCTAAACACATGTGATTTGCATGCATATATACAGAGGGAGAACAATTTTAGGCAGAAAAGACTGACCATTCATGGTGCTGTAATATGTCCTTACAGAGCTGTCCGGGGAGCTGCAGGGTCAGAACATAGACTGCAAAGTAAAGACCCTCTATCACTGTAAATTGGTATGTTTTGACTGAAGACATTTAAGTGCAGAAATGACCAGATGATGATAATGCATGTGGCATATCATGCTTATTGGTTAGGAAAGGTGAAACGCATTCGTTTGCTGAGAGATGGTTTTGGATTACTTTTGCAGTGGAGAAATAAAGGAGTTGTATGGTTTGCATAGGGCTAATAATATAAAGGAAGATCCTGAAAAGAACAATTTTCCCTCAGAAATGCCAGTATCTGCCATTCCTGTCTTAATACTTCTTCCCCCTTTCACCAAGAACTTAAACACAAAAATTTCTCATTTGGATATAAGAAGTAAGATACCTAAATATAAACATACTTGTTTTCAAAAATGCTGAGACCCTGATAGGTCTTTTCATTAATTTGATAGACCTTCTGGCTGTTTATTGCCTTAAAAACAGGTCAGTCAGCAACTAGCTCTGTGTTTAGATTTGTAACCTTAGGATCCATTGTTTAAATATGTGTTATAAGTTTTCATTTTGGTGAAGAGATATGGGAATTCATAGTAATGTTATAATACGGTGATTATAAGATTCTCAGGCTTTGGTCTGTAAACTAAAAAGGCTCCTTTTTTTCCTTCTCCTTTGCATTACCAGTAAAAAATAGGAAAATATATTTTAACAGTCTATCAGCCCTAAAATACATTAATTCACTTTCCCAATATTACTTACAGGTACCACTAAAATGCATTTCTAAAGCAGAGCGCAACAGCTAATTAAGACATTGCAGAAGTAATGAGGCTGATGAATGCTGACCCCGGGAGAAAGTTTAATGTCAATGAAAAGCAGTTAAGAACCTTTATTAGTTACACAGGGAGAGGGAAAGCTTTTTGGATCTGATTTTGTGTTGCAAAATATTATTGACACAGCTAATTGTAAAGTCTGTCTTTTGAGGAGGGGTTTCTGCTGAAAAATTAAGATCCATGTTTCCAAGGACTGTAGAGATACCAAGCTTGAAAAACTAACCTAGTGCCATCCAAAAAACTGGAACAAGTGAAAAAGTCTTATCAGATTGATGCTGTTCTCCTGTGAAGGTACAAAAATGGACATATAAATTGTAAATATAGAACTTGGTGTTACTGACATACAAGCCATACTGCAGCTGCCATCCTGTCCTAGAAGAACTGATCTGGTACCAGATAAGATGCAAGAATATGTTCCAAAAAAATAAAATGTGATGATCATATGCAGGTCTCAAAATTAACTGCTTTTTCATGTCAATTTTAATCGTCAAAATCTTCCAATCGTACCTTTAAGACAACTGTTTTAAACCAACATGATAAAAAGCACAGCTTTATGTTCTTAAAAGAATGTGTCAAAATACCTAATTCTGATATTGAAGTTGGCTTGCATAAAACATTTACATTTATAGGAAGTGTGAAGTATAAGCAAAGTAAAGAGACAAAAATACTTCTATTACAAATTTTATTGTGTTTGTGTATAATTCATTCTAATTTATAAAGTCTTTTGTCATGGAAGCGTATCAAGATACTTTACACCCTGAAAGGAACTATACATAAGCTTAGTAAAAAAAAAAAACTTAAAAAGAGTCTTTAATTTTGTTTTATACATTTTGCAAGGGAATAAAATAAATGGCTTGTAATACAGGCAGACCTAGAAGTCTTGCATATATTTATCTTTTGAATATACAGTTCTCAATAAGGGTGAATGCAGTAGGGAAACTTCAGTATCACAGTATTTGTTGAGGGCCTCTGCTGAATATCATGAATTAGTCCCTTTTTCCTTTTTGTTGATCTTTCTTTCATATATTGTCACATAAGGTCACAAGACTGAAAACCCAGAGAAGTCTAAAGCCCCTTTAGTTCTTCACAGAGTAAATCCCAAGTCTATCAGCATCATCCTCAGTATCCTCCAAGCTCCATCAACCCTATTTCAGAAGGGACAACTTAATACATAAAATGGAGTTAAGGTAACCTTGTGTTCAAGATGCATTCAGGCATTAATCCTTTCTGGGCTACCAAAAAGTATGCCAATTGTGCCATTTGTTTTTGTTGAGACTTATTAACTGGGAATCAAACAGACCACACAGGTAAAATCATAGCTCAGATGAAATCCATCTTTTTTACTTGAGCGTTTCTGCTACCATTTCACTAGCGAGTCCTATTACTAATACTCTGCTTTCTATACTGTGTGTTTATTTGGCAGCACAGCATAAAAATTCCCAGGCCAGTTTGGAGGTGAGCACAGTCCAGCTACAGTGCTCCTCCTGCACCAGTTGTCAACGATGTCCCACTGCACTTCCCTGTGAAGAAAAGTAGCTGACACTCTGTCTCACACTGCCATGGCTAAAACCTGGCTATGTGAAGGAGTCCATCTAAGGAGATCTGAAGCAGCACTGCACCATACTGCAGCCTGCCAAGCTGATAAGTCCACAGTCTTGACTGCCATCCACCCACACATCTTTGCCTTCCTCCTATTGGGAAGTAAATAGTAAGCTGGGCTCTTGTGAACTGTCCATCAAAATCACTAAAAAAATTGGTTCCTTATGTTCCATTCTCTTTTTATGGCTAGCTGACACATTCTTACAAGGACTTAAAAGCAGGAGTAGTGAAAGAAATTCTATATTAAGACAAAAAGCTAAGTTATACTAAAAAGAGCTGAACTCATGCTTCTGAGAGGCTGAATCAACTGGGTACTGAACCAGTGTTCAGGTACTTGTGCAAGCTCCTAACACCCTTGGAGATTTATAGCCACTGAGAGGTGACAGATCACAGGACTTTATGGGAGTAACTCTGGCCATACAACACAATGCAGCACCAATTTCTTCCCACTAGCTAAAAAAGCAGGGATGTGACACAGCACAGAGTACTGGTATGGAGCTATTAGGCTGGCCCCAGACATCTGTAGAATAATTGCCTCATCAGTGCAGTGCTGCACACAGTCTGTGTCCCATCACTGAAGTACCTGCACCCTTTCTAGCTTTATAGCCAGATTTTTGACACCAGCTCTTATACCTCTGCATGGCACTGATCCATGAGGCTTAGACATGGTAAAAAGCTGATGTAAAGCCTGTTTCTGTGCCTCTGTGCTATTCTTGCATGTCACCTTTTGGTGATAAATTTCAGAGATGCAGCAATACTTGCAGAGTCACTTTTACAGGAGAGGAATGAGTCTCCTGAATCCAGAGTTGATGGACATTTCAAGTTGTGTAACAATACGCGAACATTTTTCTCCTTTGTCCACACAGCCAAAACTTAATCAGACTGTTTTTTTCTCTCTTATGCAAATCCTATCATTTCAGGATCAAACTATTCTAATAACACATGAAAACGAGATATGAACAACTCCTTCCTCACACCATAGTGAGAAAGAAAGGTAAATATCAGCTACCTGTCTTAGGCACTGTCACCCTTTACCAGCTCTGTTCCCATCACAACAGAGCTGAGTGAGCCACATATAATTTTTTTTTTTTTTTTCCTGAGTCATACATTTTCTTCCACTTATTTTACATGGCTTTTTATTCTTGTCTCTATTTTTTTCAACCTGCCACATCTCTCTCATACTTAACACTTCTGGGTTTTTTTGTTTCATCTCGTTCTGCATTTCCTTGCATTTTGTAGGTCTTGTTGGTCTTGTCATTGTCTGTAGAGCTGCTGATGCTTGACTTTTCCCTTCATTTGAGATGAACAGAGGAAAATGAATTATGTTCAATGTTGAACATATACACACAATAAATGCTTGACTTTTAAAAGATGTCATGGAAGCATCTGCAATGCTATATTTTTATGACTAGTATAAAACTGAAATAATTGGTATTCGCTTTTTATTTTCATCTTCAGATGTCATTTCTGCCCACCTCCTCTATATCCACTTAAAAATGTAACACTACATTAAAGTTAAATCCACACCAAAAAAAAAAGTCGATTTAAAAGAATTTTTGAACTTCTGAAATTAAAACATTCCCAGAGTAAAAATAATCTTAACTACTGCAAAGTTTTATGCCCTCTCTTGCACTCTACACTCATTACTGACTACAGCTTAAAATCTATGCTCATTAAGGCTTTTACTACCTGTTGGTGTGCATGTAAGTGAAAGGCATTTTGTCCGACTACTTAAACTGAACTGACATACCATAAAAACAGATATTCAAAACTCAGTAAAAGGTTTTTTTGGCACCCCAGGAAGTGAGTGGGATCACAACATAATTAAAATACATAGAAGGCAATTCTGAGTCAGCAAGGCAGCTACAGTACTTGGTAACTGTCACTTGATTACTCCTGAAAGCTGATAAAAATCAGAAATAGTGATTGCCCACCACGGGCATAAGACATCCTTACTGCTTTAGAAACATAATCACTGTGTTGCAGGAGGTCTAATCAACAGCTACCTATAATCTCTATGATAGCTGTAAAAATGTGTTAATGAAATATTCATGCAGGCAACTGTCACAGGCATAAAATATCATAACCCAGTCCTTTTTATAATGAGTACTTTATTGGGCCATCCTGTTCCAACTTATTTTCCTACAAAAGCAATGTAGGTTGAGCTGCTGATTCTTCCTAGATACTGTGAGAAACATCTTACTAAAAATATCAGTCTTGAACTGAACTCCTTAAGAAGCAAGGATCAGATGTTAGAGGTTATTCCTGGAGAAGATGACATGATTTAGTGCCCTGAATGCAATTCCACATTTCACATATATTTTGTCTAGAATGTATTGACAAGATTTTCATGTGGGAAAGGCAAGAGACTGGATATATGTGGCTCATTCAGGACAGGACAAGGGACAATGGGCAAAAACTGGAACACTGAAAGTTCCATACAAACTTAAGGAAAAGTTTCTTTACTATGAGGGTGACAGACAGTGGAATAAGCTGCCCAGAGAGGTTGTGGAGTCTCCATCTCTGGAGATGTTCAAAACCCACCTGGATGCTTTCCTGTGTAACCGGGTGTAGGAAACCTGCTTTGGCAGGGAGGTTGGACTAGATGATTTCCTGAGGTCCCTTCCAACCCCTACCATTCTGTGATTCTGTGATTCTTGCTTCTACTTGTTCTGGAAAATATCAAAGAGGGAGGATTTTGTTTAGCAAAGGCGTTAGGCTGACAACTACCTCAGTTTTGGAAGGTCATTTAATCTCTCTGCATCTCACTTCAGGATAATCAAGCCTAAGATCATGATCAAGACCTAACTGTGCATCACTATCACAGTCAGAGCAGACTCATTGCAGCTATGAAAGCAAGCTGCTCCAGATATGCATGAAAGGTGCCCAGGCAACTCTGACTCTCCTTTGACTCTGCCATGTTTCAGCTGTAGCTGTGCTGGGTAACTCAGAACAAGTCTCACACTCCATATTTCAGGATTCACAGATGAAGTAGCAATGTACTCCTCTTCTGCTGGGGGATCTGCTTGACGTAATGAGCCTGCTCTGAAAGTATTTACCACAGTTTATCAGAGTGAGCATCACAAACAACACAGAAAACAGGCACAGGTGGTACTTCAGCTCTTCCCCATAAGCTAGTGTTTAGTGCCATAGCGCAGGATAGGTAGGTAAAATGTTCAATTTTTTTCAAAAGCAGCTATCTTCCCTCCCTGGTGAATTCCTAAAAAGTAATTATACAGGTTTCAGTTTGTTGAGGTTGTTCTCTCAATTCCTCCCCTTTCTTTTCCAGAGGACTCTGAATTATTAGTGTGCCAAAGCATAAATCCTGCAGGAGAATCTGGTCTTATCCACATGTAAAATAGTTGCCAGAATGGAAGTTGTACCCTTCTCAAGGATTTGGGGGTTTGACTGTCTTCAGACAGAGAGGATAGTGAGTATCAATTTTCTACATCTTATTTGAGTAATGTAAATAAGTGGTACATTAGCTAATAAAAGGATCTCCACTGTACTAATTACCTCTTAAAATAAAACTTTGTGCACCTATGTTATTTGATGAAAAAAAATTATGAAGATGAAAAGTGGGTTCCAGACTGTAAATCCCAAGAGGTGTAACTCAGAAGATCCCTACTGGCCTGACAATAGTTTTAGCTTATATTCTGAAAATCCCTATTTCTCCTGAGACATGGATTAACAAGCAAAGCTGTGGCATCCAAGGATACTGAAAACACCAGGTTTCTTTGTTGGTGTCCTACAACAAACACAGCTAGATTCAGATGCTCATGCACTAATCTCTATTCAAAAGCAGCCATATGTCCTGTCTCTAGTCTTCAAGCCTGATTTGTATGTATGTCAAAAGCTAGTTTGGGCAAGTTAAAAAAGGCCTTTGACCAATTAGCTCTTGGTTTATATCCTTAATTTCTGAAAAAAATAGTCTGGAGTCAGATTTCTTAGTGCTCTCCAGAAAGAATGTCAATATTAGTTCATTGGTAATATGATAATATCAATAAAATAATCACCTAATTTATGCTTTCAACAAAGTACCGTGAAAATGTCAACTAATTAGTGTTAATTAAAATATTATCTTCAAGCCTCGTTTCTAGATGTGTGAGAACAAGTCATTTGATTTATAATGATGAAATTATAAAAATATTTTCAAAGAATAAATGAAGTAACAGGGCATAAAATACTGAAAGAGGTGTAAAAGCAGTTAATTATGTTGTACAATATATTATATGATCATAAAGCAGTCAGGACCAAGGGATAACAGGAATGGAGATTTGGTATTTTATTGCCTTCAAAACCTTTCTGCTTATACTGTCAGCACAGTATCCTGAAAACAGTTTGTAAAGAGACAAATTTATGTCATGATAACCATAGACTGTGGAAGCAATCTCTGGCCAGAGCACATGAGATAAGCATGCAAAACAATGCTGTTTAGGCAGTGTAGGCTTCAGTGCAAGCTTTACAAATTATGCTTTTAGTTCTGAAGAAATACGTGAGTAACCATCACTTCACAATATTCTGAGCAGTCTAGGAATTTAGGACATCTGACATATAGCTCATATGTGATATGTACTGTCACAAGTCAGAATAATAGAATGGCATAGAATGGAAGGGACCTTAAAGATCATCTAGTTCCAGCTCCCCTGCCATGAGCAGGGACACCTTCTACTAGACCAGGTTTCTCAAAGCCTCATCCAACCTGCTGTTGAGCACTTCCAGGAATAGGGCATCCACAACTTCCTTGGACAACCTGTTCCAGTGTCTGACCGCCCTCACAGGGAAGAATTTTTTCCTAATACCTAATCTAAATGTACCCTTCTCCAGTATAAAGACATTTCCCCTTGTTCTGGTACTACACCCCCTTGAAAAAAGTCCCTCCCCAGCCTTTACTGCAGGTCCCCTTCAGGTATTGGAATGTCACTATAAGGAGTCCCCTGAGCCTTCTCTTCTTCAGGCTGAACAGCTCCAACTCTCTCAGTCTGTCCTCATAGGAGAGGTGCTCCAGCCCTCTGGTCATCCTTGTGGCCCTCTGGACTCGCTCTAGTACGTCCATGTCTTTCTTGTGTTGGGGTCCTCAGAGCTGGATGCAGTACTGCAGATGGATCTCATAAGAGCAGAGTAGAGATGCAGAATCACTTCTCTCATCCTGCTGGCCATGCTTCCCCTGATGCAGCCCAGAATATGTTTGGCCTTCTGGACTGTGAAAGAAGAATGAGGGTCACCAAAGGAAATGCCAATACATGTTTGTTTACTACCAACACGACACATACATTTTGTGATTTGTATTTATTTCTTCCTTTCAAGTGAAAGCGGCCTCTCCCAGTTCAGAAATAAGAGGTTTCATTGAAAATTATTGTTGCAATCTCCTTTTGTTTTCTGTCCCTAGTGAGTACCAAATAAGGATTTACTTTATGTAAAAATAATAGTGAAATACGTTTATAATGTGTTGATGCTAGAGTAGAGCAACACAACTTTGGTACTGTAGACCTCATCCTTCCCTTCCAAGTTTTTTCTAAAAGTAGTTTATGCAGTCTTCAAACCAGTACATTTTTTCTGCTTGATCCACCACAGTTTGCAGCATAGCTAAAAACAACACAGCAGGATGCTGCAGCCTCTGTGAAGTCATCACACCAACTCTTCAGGAACCAAGAGAAAGAAGAGACAGCACCAGAGATTTAGGCTACATGAACAAGCATAATCCTGTCTGTTAGTTTCCCCACCTCTTTGAGGCATTCATTTCTCAAAGAAGATGCATTTCCCACCCTCAGTCTGCTGGGCTGGGCTGAGTTTTATTCTGGAAGTCCAGCTGCCTTGTGGCTAGGTTTGGATCTTGTTTTTGAAATAGAGAAACTGAAAAATGCGTAGATGAGAAATATATATGGGAAGATAAGCTTTTCTACTCTTTCTCTCTTTGTCTCTTATACACGCATCACCTGCCACTTGCCTAATGTAGACAGATTGCCTGTGAGTAGGAAAGGAAAAAATTCTGGTTTCATTGGTCTTAATTCACCTGTTTCTGTCTGATTTAGTAGAACAGCTTTAGCCTTTTCATGCCCTCAATCAAAGGGTAAGCACAATAATTATGACCAATCCAAGAAAAAAAATGGCTGAAAAACATCAATCATTTTAGCCTTTGGTTGAGCAGGGGAGCAGTAATCACACCAGAATTCACTCCTCCAAAAAGGTACCTAAGGCATAG
This sequence comes from Antrostomus carolinensis, assembly GCF_000700745.2. Lineage (NCBI taxonomy): Eukaryota > Metazoa > Chordata > Aves > Caprimulgiformes > Caprimulgidae > Antrostomus > Antrostomus carolinensis. The sequence goes on from NW_010330743.1 coordinate 71,796, forward strand.
TAAATTGTTTGCTGATATGTGCTTTCGAAATGGTACCTAAGGCACAGTAAATTGTTTGCTGATATGTGCTTTCTCAAGGGAGGTCAGGTTAATGAAAACTCTGAGAGTCACTCCCGTATACACTCTGGTTGTTGAAAGAGCTTCCAAAGCATTACTTCCTTCTCTTTTTCTCTTCATCAGTCATTACTTATTGTATTTTCTCTGCTAGTGTCCTTGGCAAATTAGGTGAAATCAAACCAGAGTGACAGCATGAAAATGGCAGGAAAGTAATTGATGTATTCACCTAAGAAAAATAGCAGGTTTTAACTTATCCTGGGATATCCTTTTGTAAAATAATAGTCTCCATTGTTTTGGCTTGAATTGTCTTTGCTGTACCATTGATGGACACTCTGGTAATGTATGTTCCCTCAGATGAGACAAAGTAATGACACATGCTGAAACAACAGTTTTCCATGCATTGATACTTGCCAGAATTTCTGACATTACTTCAGCCATTAGTCTGGACATGGCTGCTGCCGAATAACATGAATGTGACCCACATGTCAGATACAGTAGATCTTCTTTCCCTGGTTTGTGTTCTCAATCATTTTGATCATCTCCCAGATGCTAATATCCACTGAATTCAGTTGTTACCTTTTTCTGTATACAAGTTGACGAGCTTTGTTTCTTAAGTCATACTTCAATTGTCTGTGTGTAACACAACAGTTTGGCATCACAGAAAGTACCTGTCTCCTGGAACCCAACAGCAGAGTTGGATTTTAACGCTCTGCAACCATGGTTACACCCACTATGGTTTCCTGAATTTCATATAATTGAGTAACTAGCTTCATGTTGCTGCAGCAAAAAAGGCTATTCATTTGCTTGATCCTTTGACACAGTAGACCTTTCTATTAGCTGTTCAAAACAGCTCTAACAGTGAAATAGATCATGAACATTTCTGTGGTTATTGGAGATATATATATTTTTTTAATGAATATTGGAGGAAATAAAAGTTCATTCCTAACTGTGCATCTGTGTTTGGGGTTAATTGAAGTTTAATTTCTGATATATTTTTGCATAATATTTGCAATATAAATGTAATTTATTCTTTGTTCTGTATTTACTGTTTCATATAACCTAAGAATTTACATTTTGAACAGGTAATGTTGTAATAATTCAGCAAGGAAAGTAGAAAGAGAAACCAAGGGAGCCAGTTAACCTCCAGTCAGAAATAGTGATTGCGAACCTTCCATTTGCTTTTAAGGCTCATAAAGCAGCCACAGGCCAGAGGGAGAAATGGAAGATTATAGGTACAGATGGTCTGAAGCTGAAAGAGGTAAAGGTAACTGAGGAAATTCTCTTAAGAAACTGAAACAATATCATTTATGTTGTGGTTGTGTTTGGCTCTGGGCAGTTAAGAGCAGCTGACTCCGAAAACTATGACTTATTTTGGAATTGTGTGTGTTGAGAGGAGATTTACCTTTGAAATATTTTACCCTTGGTAATGTTTAGAGCTGGACAAGATCTGGGACAGTCTCAAATTAAAACAATTTCAGATTCAATCTACGATTTTGTAATTGCAACCCATTGTTATTTTCAAATGTACTACCATAACTAACGTTAGAGCTTGAAGTACTGAATTTCTTTTCCAGGTATTTCTACTTCTTATTAACAAAGGATAATTGTCATATTAATTCCTGAACAATTGCAGAGAGGTTTTGGAAATTGTGATATTTGGGCATGAAGTAAAATAGAGAATACTAGATACATAAGCTAATATGTGTTGTGCTTAAAAGCTGAAGAAGACATAATTGTTGCTAAATGATTATAGGACATTCTAAAAAATAGTTAACTTTTTGGAAAAAAAGCCCTAGGATAGAGTTCTAAATAGGAATTTTCATATTAAAAAAAATCTTTGCATGTTTATCAAAGCCCCTAACTGGCTTCAATAAGTATTTATTGACATGTGTGTGGTTCCCCTACCCACATAGGTAAGTATATCTCTCAAGTTGATGTAATTATGACATGCAAGACCCCAAAATCAATCCCCACTACTGGAAAAAACAAATGTACACCAGTGTCTATGGTAATGACATGAATATGATTGTACATGATTGTATATGATTGACGACACCAAGCTGTGTGGTGTGGTTGACACACTGGAGGGAAGGGATGCCATCCAGAGGGACCTTGACAGGCTTGAGAGGTGGGCCTGTGCTAACCTCATGAAGTTTAACAAGGCCAAATGCAAGGTCCTGCACCTGGGTCAGGGCAACCCCAGGCACAAATACAGGCTGGGTAATGAATGGATTGAGACCAGCTCCAAAGAGAAGGACTTGGGAGTGGTGGTGAGCGACAAGCTGAACATGAGCCGGCAATGTGCACTTGCAGAAAGCCAACCGTATCCTGGGCTGCACCAAGAGAAGCGTGTCCAGCAGGTCGAGGGAGGTGATTCTGCCCCTCTACTCCACTCTTGTAAGGCCCCACCTGGAGTACTGCGTCCAGTTCTGGAGCCCCCAACATAAGAAAGACATGGACCAGTTAGAATGAGTCCAGAGAAGAACCACCACGATGATCCGAGGGCTGGAACACCTCTCCTATGAGGACAGGCTGAGAGAGTTGGG
>NW_010330743.1:74687-86918 GCF_000700745.2 Antrostomus carolinensis
GTCTAGTGGAAGGTGTCCCTGCTGATGGCAGGGGGGTTGGAACTAGATGGTCTTTAAGGTTCCTTCCAATCCAAACCATTCTATGATTCTATGTATCCACACTTCTTACACAATTAAAGCATTCTTGAGCAAAAAGACTATCCTTGAGTACTTTTATACCCAAAATCTTGCTAAAGGTAAAGAGAAACAAATCCTACTGTATGGAGACAATAATTTATTATTGCCCTGGCTAAAATATGAACAACCTAATCAAGAGCCTATAAACAATTATTAGTCTAATTACAATTTTAGTAACAGCTATAGTCTGAATTAATACAAAAAATCCTCATTAGTAATGCAGTTAAAATTGTTATAAAAAAATTCACCACTCTCTCTCCCTTTTCTCTGCTGTGATGCTCATCCTTCCAGGGTTCATCTAGGTCACAAGGTTTATAGTTTCAGTCTTTCCTAGAAAGACCAGAAAGAGGGATTTGCTGCAAGTTGTGAGCATCCTAGGATTTCTGCTGGAAGGTGTACAATATCTGCAATGGAGTTTTCTTCCTCCATAGTTTTGGGATCTCCTTGGGTTTCTTTTCAAATACTTTTTGCTCGTAGCCCCAGTTCCCCTTTCAAGGGCTCCCAGCTAAAACCAGAGAGTGGTACAGTTGTCTCCCTCATCCCTAGCTCCCCTCTAGGGCTGCTGCTTGTCACCCACTGACTCCTTGCCTCCATCTGGATGGTGCCATACTGTGGATAACAGGGTGAAGCTAAAACAGGAGAGCCCACAGGCAGTGGCCCTCTTAGCAACTGCGAAACCAGGCTGAACACAGCTGTCAACATGGCAAGCCTGCATAAGCCCTGAGTCCCCTGACAAAATCATATTTCTTGAGCTACAATGACAAGGGTGATGAGATTGGAGGCAAATGCTACTGGAGAATATGCTGTTAGATACCACCATTTCTCCAAGATGACAGATCAGACATAAATGCTGAATCCTCTTACCGAACGCATATCTTGCACCTTCATCTAGGGCACAGAGGAGTCATCTCTGCCCATGTGCATAGTTGGTACAGCAGTAGCAATGGCTGAGCCAAAGCAAAGGAAATCAACAGGTCACCAGTTGCAGGAGCTAGTATCCTGGCAAGAAGGAGGCATAGGGAACTAAACAGGACATTGCTGGTATCTAGCAAGGAGAAAGGTTAGAATAAAAGCAATCTTAAATGGAAGATGCAGATTTATATTTGGGGAGATGGGGATGAAGTGTTAATGGGGCCATAAACCCTTATTTAAATACTTTTATGTTGATGCTCACCTCTCAGCACCGCACTTAGGTCCATCACAAGGTAATACCATGTTATTTGTTCTGAGTATTGACTATCTAAACCCATGCAGCCCTGGTGTTTAATTCGTACTGCAGTTCACATAATAAATTATCACCATGATGATGGGTTCAGAATGTCTCTATTACCTTGATTAAAAAAAAAATCTGAAGAAAAAAATGTTCAGTGTTTATTTAAAGTGTAACACATAAAACATATGAGGAAACTTTGGTCTTGGAATGTTACTTTTAAGTGGAAGCATTTACTACCACCAATGACTATAAATTAATATGCTACCTTAATTTCATTTTTAGTGTGTGCAGTATGAAAGTGATCTATTTCAGTGATATACCTTTAAAAAAAAAAAAAAAGATAAGTGGTGTGTCCATTTACCATATCAAAATTTTATAAAACTGTGTCTACTAATGAGATTTTGAGTGTTGATGCTTTCAGATACTTTATCTGTCACCGAAAGAGTGATGCAACATTTAGTCATGTAAAACAACTTGAGGACTAACCAGAAATCAAGTCACTAAAATAATGAGAACATCTGTTCAACATCTGTTGTTTAACTTAATTTACTAGACCTGAATACAGGAAAAAACAGTATTCTCATTACCGGTCCATTGACAAGTAAACTAATGAGAAATTGATTGGAATTATTAGCAGCTCCATTTTAGCTTAATGTGCATAAGTTATCACTTAACACTGACATGATTTTTTTTTAAATTCGGAGTTTGATCATACAAATTATTGCTTTCCAGCTACTTCTGCTAGTGCTATTTTGAATATAAGAAGCAAGCAAGAAAATGTTCAACGTATTTGAAGTGAACAATACATAACAAAACACTTGTTTAACTTTCTTAACACTGTAGCTGTTTGATTTCAGCATGAAATAGTCTTTTTTTTCCTTACATGGTTCTGCAGAACTGAAGGTAACATCATGGAACCCAGACTACTGTTAAAGAAGCCATGTCATCTCACTTACAGTTCTAAGCATATGTCTAAAAATCTTGAATGATATTATTTTTTAATCCATTTTTTCACCTTAATTTTAACTTTCTGAAGTATACAAGACCTGTGCAATTTCCCTTAACATGTCAAAAATAGACCATATAGAATATGAAATTAAATTATATTTGTGCTTCAGTAGTGTAAATATTTATAAGCTTCACATGAAACATACTCAGCATTTATTGATGATGTAGCTATTGATCAGCAAAATCTTGAGTGAAAAAGGTTATATTAGTCTTGCATTAAAATGCTCTGAAATGGACCTTGTATCACATTTTATCACCTTTTTTCCCTCTAATGGGAGTGTTTTGCAAAGCATTTAAATTCATAAGTTATCCCCTGAAGTTTTTAATCACTTTCTTTTCTGTTATGAAAATAGTTCATAACTAAATCACATTTACTGGAATAGAACCTACTCCTACTAGAAAAGAACAGTTTTAACTTAAGGCCCTCATGAGGACCGACATCCAGAGTAAACCTCACACTCTGATGAGGTTTTTGTTCACTTGAGTTTAAGCATGGTTCACTGGGGAGGAGGAAGGGGGGAGGAAGAGGAGGTTTAGATATCAGGAATATACACAGTGAGTAAGCCTGTGAGTCTGTGCCTCCTTTTCCCTAACAACAGTTCCCACAGACTTGCTTGAGAAAGGGTGCAAACATCTGAGGGTAAATTAGACCTTACATAAATGATGGGAATGATTTATTTCATTTAAGCATGTGATTTAAGGATCCTCATGAAAAGGTTTAAGCTCATGGATAGGTGAGAAAAGCAAATAACTTTCTAACATCTCATCCATCTAGCGAGAAGAATTCAATGGGCATCACTAAGTCCAACTTCAGTGTAAAACAGAGTATGAGCTCAGTACTATACAGAGAGTTTAGCATTGCCTTTTATTGTACAGATGAGTCCAGATACATAATTGTGTTATCACGTGGCAGCTGATTTCCAAGTATTATTGGTGTGCATGATTTTTTACTAATTCATTATAAACTAATCTAAGTCAAATTATCAAGATTTGATATGACTTCAAAGCATTCAAACTGATAAGTGCTGCAGCTCAGCAGCTTGTAATGCTGTGGTAACTGCTTTTTGTGTTTCCCATTGCTTCACATGTCGGTGTTCTTGACACACCAATACACAAAATAAATCAGATCAGTTTAGGTAGATATTTTGCAGGGAAGCAAAGCATTATCTCCCATCTGTTTCCCTTTTTCGGTGTTATTCCCCTCTGGCACCCTGATCCAACATGCAAGGCTCAGAGGAGCGAGAGTAACTGCTTTGCTGCACTAGGCATGAAAATGGTGTCAGCACTGGGACATCAGGGAGGGGAGAGGGAGCCCCAAATTTCTCCCTGACTTGTACCTGAACTAAGGAGGCACCATAAGACTTGTGGAGGGACACGCACATCCCTGCCATGTGACCTGACACAGGATGTAGAGAAGCACCAGGGTTTCCATCCACCCCAGGGCTGCACCTATTTCTGGATTTCCCCTGCAACTCTGAGACAAAAATCTCTTAATTAATTGTGAACAAAGGAAAGAGAGAAAAAACTGGCCTTCCAGTGTTGGAAGCTGTGGTAAAAGTGTTGATTGACTTATACGTAAATGAGGTGCCATCTTTCTAATCTCTGTTTGCTAATGACAGAAAAAACATGGTGCAGTACCTGCTGTACGTTAAGCCTGGCTTCAAGTTGTGCTATAACCCATTGAAAACTTGCAAAAAATAGGACATAAAGTGACATAAGATGGAGAAAAATTTTCAGACCATCATCTACAATAAATAAGCCTTATCTGCTTTTACAATAGCAGCAACAGTTTCTTTTTTTTAATATTAATTTTTGTCATGACCAGAGTGAATTTCTACTTTTCAGATTGTTTTTGGTTTCTCTGAGGCAGATGTATCTTGCCTTTCACATGATGTTCTGAAGGTGAAGATTCAGTAAGGATGAACTACGCAATCTGCTTCTTCAGTCATGTCCCAAGCCTTGCTTTCACCTAATGATTGAAGCTAAACGTCCTTGTAAGATGTGATCAATAGGGAAAACATAAGTGAATACCACAGAAGGAATACCTCAGTTAATTTTTTTCTCATTATTAATTCTCCCTGTCCCTATTTTAATATTCTACTGTAATTTCCCTCTTGCGTTTAATTTTCTTCATCACATTTTTACCCTATCGGGATATTTCAGTTAAAATTGGACCGATATCTGCCTTTAATTTATTCTTTCCACTTAACATGCAGGGGTCCATGTTTTCCCCAAAGGGTACAACACTACTGAGGATTATTTTTAATCCTAAAGGAAAACAGCATGTTGCAATTAGTGAAACTCTCTCCCTCTATCCCAGTATAGTTTTTTAATTCCATTTATTCTGTAGACTTTTCATGCAGAATAGCCATTTAAACAGTTATGTTACTGCATTTTGAATTTGTTGAAGGGATCTTGCATTTAAGAGATGGATCAAGAAAACTGATCATGGTTTCATTTCCAGATTCAACATGGATTTCTTATGTGACGTCATAGCATTTCATCTTTGTGTCACACTTTCCCATCTGCCAAATGATTTAGTCTAGAAGATCAGCAGAACACGATTCAACAATGTCGTATTTTTTCAAAAAAACACCCCAACCAAACAAAAAAACCCACACCATACTAGAAGGACATTTGGTTTGCAAGTTGTCTAAGATAATCATTTAACTTCCTTTTGTTCTCTTGTGTCCCCAGTTGAGGTACAGTCCAGAGGATTAGAATTTTTTTTAAAAAAAAAACTTAGACTAAAGGAGAAAAGGCTAATGGGAGAGTATGTTAATGGTTTTCAGACACAGGTATTTGAGAAGAAGTTGCATTAATCTTTTGTCCATGTCAATACTGAATAGAGTAAGAGGAAATGGATTTAAATTTCAGCAAGAAAGATGGGATTAGCCTTTAGAAAAAAGTCTGTCATAAAAAGGACCGTGAAACCTGTGATATTATGGAGCTCTTAAATTCAGACAACTATCAGACATAGATATTAACACTTCAGGGGACAGGTTTATAGACAATCTGATCTCTTGCGTTCTCTGTTTGCCAGAAACATTTTCTAAAATTCTATTCCTTTTCCAGAATCTTTTCTTGTCTTATCTGTAAGAGGAAAAAGTGAATCTTTCTGAGGAGTGTTGTGCCTGTCAGAACAGCACAGGTGGGGCCATGTATATATGACTATATATATCACTGAAGTACAACTAATTTATGCTTTACATTCTTTTATAGATACTCTATTGCCAATCCCTACCTCTAACACTTGTTAACACTGAAAAAAAAAAAAAAAAAAAAAAAAACAAAACAAAACATAGTTAAAAGAAAGACCATCTCTTAACAACTCTGTTCATCAAACCATTGTGTTTTTCTGGAATATAATATAAGCTTTCTTTATTTTCTAGTTCAAACCAGAGTGTCATCTCATATTTTATGGTCATTACCTTTCAACACAGTCTACTAACTATCTCGTCAGAGACTTTTTTCATTCTTTCTCTGATTTTTGTTGTCTAAAACAGAAAGGCAACTTGGTCTGTAAGATGGAGTCTAGTTTGACTTCTTAATTTCACAGAGTCTGTTTGGTAACTTCACTTGAAACTGAGACAGTACCTACAGTCTCCCCCTCCAACAACAGACTGCATCTATTTTCATAACTACTGTCCTTGCTGACATCTAGGCTGCAGGACACACTTGTACCTAGGCTGGAATATGGTAACATTTTCAAATCATTTGAATTCTCAAAAGGACAATTTTAAATGTTGTAGCAAGAGACATTTCCTGTTATGCACTGGGAAATTTTAAGGGCAAGTACAGATTCAGAGCTAAAGCTGGACTTTCTGCTACTTGCTTACAAGTGTCCTGGAAACTGGAATAGAGGAAAAACCCTAACAGTTAACTATTACACTGTACAAAGCAACTGAAATATGTCCTTTGCACTGTGATTGGCACAGGCAAAAGAGAAAGGAATTAGCAGTGCAGCAGCACCTTTTGCCCATGTAACTATGGGGAGTACTGGCTTTTTGGAGTTGAGTCAATCATTATACAACATTTGCTGAACACACTGTCAGTAGGGGCCACTGCTTGCAAACTGCTTCAGAGAATCAAGGCACTCCGATAACATGTTAATGAGCGTGGTATAAATAGATAAATAGATCTGTTAGCTGAACATCTTTGTAATTTGTGAAAACTAATGACGTTCTGAAACACTCTCGGTTAATGAAAATAAATAGTGTGTGCTTAACATGTCATTAAAGAAGGTAGTTCATATTAGGATCAACTTTTATTTTAAAATATATTTGTTTAGGAAGAAGATGAAAGTTATACCATAGGGATATTTTCTGAACTCAGTGGGGAAAGGTTTTTGTAGAGTTTAACCTCTTTATCTTGACACTTTTATATAAAGTTAACTTGAGCTTCCCAGTACAGCCTTGATAAAAGTGGAATATTTTTATCTCAGAGAAATAATACTGTAATCCATCATTTACTTGCCTTTTTCTTAATTCAAGTAGTTAGCTGATTCATTTTTTTAGTTGAATTATCCAACAGTATGGTACCTGTTATTCTGACTTAACTGGTCTGAATAACAGCATTTAGTATTTTGGTTTGTTTTCCTTTCCAATCTATAATAGAGGGGAGTATGTCCTTAGCCTCTGCACAGCTGATTCCCCTCAGTTTGGACATCTCATACAGAAGCATAAAAAGCATTCTTCTTCATCTGTGAGTTTCACAGTCTAAATTCACTCTTTTAAAGAGTTTAGTAATACGAATTCACCTCCTTAGTAATGTAAAGACAGTCAATATTAACCATATTGCATAAAAAATGAGACAGAAAGAGTAAGATGGTAACTTGCTCAGTGACATGAGCACAAATCAATCTGGTGTACTGGTTTAGACCTCAGTATTTCATGGTACCACTGTTCCTTGGCCAACTATTACAAATACACAATTCAAAGTAGCTTTTTTTTGCTGCGCAATTCACACTGCAGTCTATGCCACTTCAGTATCTCATTCCACTTGGGGCCAGAAAGTTTTTCTTTATTCTCAACTTGAGACTTCCCCTCTGCAAGTTAAGCCTGTTACTTGCTATCCTATTCATTAGGATCTGTTCCAGCTCAGCATCACAGCTAGCTAGAAAATTTCCATTAAAACCCAATTTTGCCCACAAGGTGAGAAAATTGATCATCAACATTTTTCAAATAAGTTTTGGCTATCAGCTTGCTCTAAGACCATTTTCCAAAGCCTATGAAAATGTTTAATAACTAACTGGTATTAAACAATATGCAAAAATATCTTAATAATCTAGTATTCAATTTAATTGAAGATTTTAATAAAAACTTAATTAAGGTTCCTACATTTGTACTTGGGGGCTATCCTGAACTCAATACCATTCAAATCCCATTAGTGCTAATGGCTTAATGCCAAATGTGGAGAATGTAAAACACATTAAATTTACTTTTAATAAGTCATTCATCCTACATTAAATTTATAACTATTATTAAAAACACATTCAAGAGGATAAACCACTATTATTACAATGAATGTTTTTAATAATCAGTTGATATTTATTTAGTTTATACTACTGTCTAATTATTATACAATTATGGTTTTATAATGTCCTTGCAAATCTTCAGCAAAGGAAATGTCTTTCTGGAAACATTAATTTAAAAGTTACCAAAATACATTTTTTAATGTCATTGGCTCCATTTCTTTCTTAACAGAGAGAGAGAGAGAGAGAGAGAGAGAGAGAGAGAGAGAGAGGAAAAGTTTTATTGAAATAACATTTAGGCAAGAGAACTTTGAGAAGCAAGAAAACAAGTACACACCAGATGATCAGAAGTAGGTTGTATCTCAAAACAGGGTGGATATTTTAATGCAAAAATATCTAAAAAAATATCTAAAAGAAGAGAGTCTGTTTTCTTCACATTAGATTTTTAGCAAAGAAAAAATAATCAACAGATAGTTATCAGACTAAGGTGAAAAGGGATGATAAATTGGGCAGACTGGAGGTAGAGAAGGTCTCAGGCAGCTCAGTTTTGGACAAGGAAAACTTTTCAAGAACTCAAAAACAGAGTAGAAATCTTGAATTTTGAATTTTTTTTTATTTAAGGTATTTAAAAGGATGGGAAACAGTCCAAACAGAAAAAGTGGACTCCTGGGGAGAGTGACTTACCATGGACCAATTGTAGACCATTTCTTCTCCCTTTGTCACACTTCTGCTCTAAAGATTTTTGGGGTGTCTAACATTTGCTTTTTTAATTTCCTCACATTGTCTCACACAAAGCCACATATTGTCACAACTTTCACCTTGACAGACAGGATTGAACATACTTCTTAGGAACTAAAACAGCTTCTCTGGTGGAGGCCAAGAATATTCCTTAAAATGGACAATTGTTTCCTGAAGAAAAAACTTTTAAAGTACCATAAACCACTGTCTCCATATTTTATTCTGTACAATGTTTTGATAAGTGCAACATGAGCTTATAGACATTGAAACCTGTACCAGACACAGCCCCAAAATAAATGTAGAAGGCTACACTCCACCATGTGATATGCAAGTGCACACAGAACTAGTCAGAGCTGATGGAAACGCCTATATACTGCTTTATAATTATCCTTGCAAATCCACACTCACTAACTGACAGAAAGATTCTAAGAATAGGCTTGGTGTATACAATGAGATATGTCTTCAAAAAGTTTATATAGTATACATAATCTGACCTTAAGTCTTCTGAAGCCAATGCATATCTCTTCATTGACATAAGAAGGCTATGAGTCACTAATAATACCATACACCTGGCTTGTATTAACCACTTTAATGAGATAAGGTTGTATTTAGAAGAAGAAACAAAAAAATGAAAAATTAAAAAAAGCGTGTGCTTTTACTTTGAAATCCTTTTATTTCACTGATTTCAGTCCCAACATTAAAGTTATTTAAACATGTTTTAATTGCTTACATTACAAACACATAAGGCTTTGAAATACAGGATGTTAGAGTTGTCACTATTTGACCAAGCATCTTATTAAATATATGTGATTTTGCTATATTTGGTGAAAAATAATCTCTAAATCTTTAAGATAATTCAAAATCTTTCTTTTTACATTTTTCATTTATATGAAATTCTAGGCAACCTCCTCAAGAATTTAAAAAACTCATTTACAATATGAGGATTATACTTAAATCTCAAACCTTTGAAAGAGATCTCAATTTCGCTTTGAAAGTTATATATATAACTACATAGTATTTTTCTTACATAATAAATGCTCAGAGATTGGTCAGTTCTTTTCTTAGAGAATCCATATCATTAATTTCACTAATGCTGCTTCTTGCTTTCATGGTACCATCTTCCTCTCTGTGGTGGTCAGATCCTCATGGAGCTCTTCATACAATTAACCATTAAAAAGTCACTTTGCATCAAAATTTAACTTTATTTCATATTGTTGTTCTGCTAAAGTATGCAACACAACTGAATGTGAAATGATTTCATAGAAGGTTTTACATATATTATGAGTTGCTAGTGATATTTCATGTATGAACCAGCAGATTCTGAACAATTAGAAAAGAATTCAAAAATAAAAACTAGCTATTGCTATCTCTTGTCTTCAAGTGGTAGACACAGGAGGGAAGAAAGAGGATCGAAGCCAGAGAAGACAGCAGAAGTCAGTCATAATCTATACCCTTTAATGAAACAGCAATTCAGATGCATCCTCTGGTTCTATAATGCCTAGTCATAAGATCCTCTATGTGGTTTTAAGAGACTTTTGTCCCTTTCTCTCTGAGTGGTGTTGATCCACTGACTCAGAAGAGATGGAAATCCTTTGACAGATGATACAAGGGTCAAATAAGATGAGAGAGATCAAAATGTTTAATGCCTTTTAGTGATAGTCTTCATTTAGTAATAGTCTTCATTAAAACTTTTCACTTAAAGATAGTTAACTTCCAGCAAAGGATAAAAAAATCTTTTTTTTTTTTTTTTTTTTTTTTTTTTAAAAAGGAAGAAAGAAAAGGTTAGGGAATACTAAGTTAAATGTTTTCCAATCAACTCTGTCTGATAAAATTCACTCCTAGATACTTAAAAATTTGCCTGAGGCACTCATAGAACCATTGCCATGCCCTTTAAGAACTGGCACTGGAAAGCTGAGAGCTGTCAAATAAGTGCCAATCATTGAAGAGGGAGAAAAAGAGCGTCACATCAAGGCCCATGAGGGCCAGTGGTTCTGTGGGGCCAGGGGCCATGGGAGCTCCCACAGGTCCATCAGAGCAGGGCCGGGCAGCCAGGGTGCGTCCCACTCCCCAGCCAGGAGCAGGGCAGCCGGGGAGCACTGGGGCAGCCCCACCCCTGCCACCTCTCTGGAGACGGGGACAGAAACAGTCCAAGGCCGGGCAGGTCCATGGGCCTGCAGGTGGGACAATTCAGCAGAGCCCATGACTGGGCAGGACAGGGCTGCCGGGAGCTGGAGACCAGCCCTGCTACGGCGTCACTGGGGCAGGAGCTGACAGCCTCAGGGGCCTGACATGGGGTCCTGGGCAATGGGAAGGGTGGGGAGAGCCCTGAGGATAGGCAAGGACAGGCTGGAATAGCCTCAGGGACATGACACTTTAAATGTCATATATTTATCTTTAAGGATAATCTTTAAGGAGACCCTAGATATCATTTTGCAAACCACTGTCTTAAGCAAGCCAGGCAAAACCAGATAAGATCGAACTATTGGAATGTGTGTGCCAAAATAGTTGGATAAAAATAATGAGGACATAATTATAAGTAGCTCAAGGGCTGTTTCATAAGGATAGACTAGATGTTTTCTTAACAAGTGGAACCATAACACAACAAATACACTGATTAAACACAGAGAAGGGAAAGCCCACCAGCACACTACAGGAATGGATTCAAATGTAACATAAGCAATCTTCAAAAACAGTAGAAACAGTCTGGAAAATACAGGTCATATTGAAAAAATAACATGCACTGTACAGCTCTGAAACAGCAACAAGCCCACTGCTGCAAAACATAGATATACATCATTCTAGGGCTTATAAACAAGCTTTTAGTCTAAGAGTCACCTGAAATAATTGTTTATGCTGCATTCAGAATTCAGAGTATGTTTGCTGGAGTTACATATTTAGTTCAGCTAGGGTTTTCAAGACTAACCAAAGAAAGTCCAGAGTAAAGCAACAAGAATGATCAGACATTGAGAAAAAAATTACTTATCAGGAAAAAGGGCAAGAACAACTGTAAATTAGCCTAAAAGACTAAAAAATGAATATGCTTTCAAACATATAAATGACCTTTGGAAAAGGAAGCAAATAGTATATTTCCCAGTATTAAATGAATGGGAAAAATATGGAGTTAATATAGTAAAAAAAAAAAAAATGGTCAAATACTCATTAGAAAAAAGTCTAATAATAAATCTCATGAAGAGCAGACATGAAGAGCAGAAAAATAATCTGGAGGAAGTGATGCAGTCTCTATCATTTGAAGTTTTCAAGTGCAGTTCAAGACAGACCTTTACCACAGAAAGTAAAGATATAGTTGACCCAGCCTTGGGGCTGGGATATACTGTGTAGTACTGTGATTATGTGCTATGTCAGAAAGACCTTGAAAATGGATGAAATGAGCAAAAGTATTCCTGTGTTGTCATGCAATTTTACCAGTTAGATACAACCTGTAAAATTAGAAAGAATTGTCAAAGGAGCTTGATGGCACAAACAGGTTCTGATATGCTTCCCATTGAGTTTTTCTCTGTGAGTAAAACTTTAGTAATTTCTGCTTTGAAGTTTTGGAACTATATTTTGGTCATTGCTGAAATTCATGGAGCTTTTTTTCTTTTTTCAGCAGCTTTTAGCAGACTTTGAAAGAGTACAGCCTGCAGTCTTACTAAATCACAAGATCACTGTGGTGGTTTGGGTG
>NW_010330744.1:0-3872 GCF_000700745.2 Antrostomus carolinensis
CAGAGTGCCCAGGTGGCCAAGAAGGACAACACCATCCTGGCCTTGATCAGGAATAGTGTACCAGTAGGACCACGGCAGTAATCATCCTCCTGGACTGGGCACTGCTGAGGCCACAGCTCGAGTGGGGCCCCTGACTCCAAGAAGGACATGGAGGTGCAGGAGCTTGTCCAGAAAAGAGCAATGGAGCTGGGGAAGGGTCTGGAGCACAAGTGTGCTGAGTTCCCGGCTGAGGGAACTGGGGGTGTTGAGCCTGGAGAAAAGGAGGCTGAGGGGAGACCTTCTGGCTCTGTCCAACTCCCTGAAAGGAGGGTGCAGAGAGGTGGGAGTCGGTCTCTTCTCCCAGGTGACAAGCGATAGAACGAGAAGAAATGGCCTCAAGTTGGCACTAAGGGAAGTTTAGATGGGATCTGAGGAAAAACTTCTCCACCAAAAGGGTAGTGAAGCATTGGAACAGGCTGCCCAGGGAGGTGGGGGAGTCACCTACCCTGGTGGGATTTAAAAGATGGGTAGACGAGGTGCTGAGGGACATGGTTTAGAGGTGGAATTGGCAGTGTTAGGTTTATGGTTGGACTCGGTGATCTTAAAGGTCTTTTCCAACCACTACGATTCTGTGATTCTGTGATTTCTCCAAACATGGAATCCAACCACTTCAACACTCCTGGACATACCTGGGGCAGACTGTGAGTGCCAGAGAACTCAACTAATTAGTATCAAAGTAGTCCTTCTGATCAACCTGAGTGACTACCTTCATAGAGTTACACCCTCTTTTCTATGGTCTTAAATTTTGAAAAGAACTTTGGAACAAAATTTTAATCTTCTTCATTCAGTGGACTTAAGACACATTTGAAAAGTTCCCCTAAATAGTGACTTGAGAACTCAACTCTTCCTTCCTGTGTTTGTTGAGCCACCTGTGTACGCACTCTTGCCCTTTTTTCTTCTCTCTCTCCTGTGCAGTCTGCTACCCTACTAGATGCTTCTGTGGCCTTCTCATATTCTGCCATTCCTGGGTATCGAATGCCTCCTGTCAGGCTACACCTTTTCCTATCCTCTGTTTCCAGAGCTTGGAAGTTTTATTAGATATTTAAATAAAATAAATAAATAAGAAAACCCTTTCAAACACTAACTTTGATCTAAACAAGATGCCAGGATTTTGAAAGCATCACTTTAGCATCAAACAAAGACTCTTTGAAAGCTGAAGGCATTTACCCTGGAAAGTTTCTTTCTCTTCTAGGGCAAGTGAATTTTCCAAGCACACTGAAAATTATTTCAAAGAACATGAAAAACAAAACAAGAAACTTCTATTGAGATGACAGACGAGGTCAAAAAAGGGTTGTAATTTTTTCACCATTTTTAAAACCAAAAATTTTACATGGGAAATTATTTTCACCTTTTTTCATAAAGGCACTTAATAATCAGTATGATTAACAGGAACAGTTTATTTTTTGGGGGTAGCGGTAGTATAGTTTTTTTCCAAGGAAAAGATTTCATCTGATAACAGTCAATAGAGACGTCTTGATCAAAACATCTAACCTTCTTCAGAGAAGGTTGCCCTAATCTGGCTGCTGCAGTAGCTGCAAAAACATTTTTAAAAGCCCCGAGAAGCACAGAGTCAGAGTTCTTTCTCACAATTCTGTATTATGAACAATTTCAAATTTTCTGTTAAAGTGAATGGGAGGTGCTTTTATTGCTAAGGAGTATCATACAGGAAGAATAAAACTACTGCAAACACGATAAAAATTAAACTTAAGTAGTGCAGAGCCCTGACCTTCAGGAGTAACAGGGACATGTTCTGTATGGAAGGCACCAACGGAAGAAAAGAGTTTGAAGACACTGCTGATATACTGAGGAAATCAAGTAAATGTCTTGGCTTAAGCCAGCATCAGTACAATTCTAGCAGCAACAGTCGCAGCGTAAGCGGTGGCACACACCAACTTAAGGAAGTTATCTAAAAGCTAGCGAGAACAGATCACCCTGTATGTCTCACACTAGCTTTGGTCACTGCCTGTTTCTTTACTAGGTCCACGCTCGGATCCTGGATGTAGCAGGAGCTAAACGTCACTGGCTGTTATGATCTCTGTCCCACCAGCCCGAATGTCCTTCCAGAAAGTACACAAGATTTCACAAGAACAGTGGTCTGTCACTGATCAAAGTTCTCATTTTGAGGCAGAGAGAGTGGCCATGAGCATCAGTTGGGGTCAGAAGCCTCCGAACCTGCTGCAGTAGTAGAACAAAATCCATCAGTTTTACTGGTTACTGGTTTTAGAGCTGTGGTGTAAAAGAGAGCGTGGTCTACAGAGAATAGTTTGGCACTTAGCCCAGCTTTTCTTTGGCAGCTGCAATCTTATGTAAATGATGCTGGAGCATCACATTTCAGGAACTTCCCCCCAACTCAGCCACCCTCACACTCACAAAACACAGAGCTGGGAGGCGGGGAGCAGCCATGATGTGTCCTGCTGCACTGGAGACAAAAAAGGTGCCACGCTTTCCCAAAATAACTCCTGTTGTGCAAACAACACTCCATTAGATGGGAAGGAGAGATGTTAAGTCCAAAACATGTTACAGAGCGCTTTCACTAAGCGCAGCGCTTCAGAGCTTCAGTGCTGGCGTGGCCATGGTCACACGCAGCTCTACAAACGCAGATCTAGTCTCTTGTTGTCATTTTGCTCCTGGTGCTGGAAGTTGGCTTCACACACAGCCCATTTAGTGTTTCACTTTTGTGGTTCCAGGGAGTGGAGAGCCCTACTTCACCGTCTGACTTCAACAAATGCACAGTTTTATATCAGAGAAAGCATGGAGTCAGATTTTAATGCAGGTAGTTTTGTGAGGACTACTAACAAATCACTCACAGAAAAAAACCCCAAACCTCCCTAACATCTCGCAGGTGTTTCATCCATCTAACTGACCTCATATGTCTGCCAGTGAGCACATACTCAATTTCTTCACGAATACCTTTGTGTTGCAATGCAAGTTGACTGTGCCGCATAAAGTCTAGAACAGTTTTTCCTGGATTACATACTTTTTCAGCCAAGAGCTCTAGATCTATTCTACATTACTCTGGCTTTCAGACAGTACATTTCATATAGGTGCAAAGCCATTTAAAAAGTCTAGATTACAATACATTATAAATCATTTTGTGCTTTAAAAATCTAAACATTTATTCCTGTGCAATCTTCATAGAATCCCAGAATGGTTTGGGTTGGAAGGGACCTTAAAGCTCATCAAGTTCCAACCCCCCCTGCCATCAGCAGGGACACCTTCCACTAGACCAAGTTGCTCAGAGCCCTGTCCAACCTGGCCTTCAACACTTCCAGGGACGGGGCTTCTACCACCTCTCTGGGCAACCTGGGACACTGTCTCACCAATCCCATCGTCAAAAATTTCTTCCTTATATCCAGTCTAAATCTCCCCTCCTTTCATATCATATCATAGAATCCCAGACTGGTTTGGGTTGGAAGGGACCTTAAAGCTCATTCAGTCCCAACCCCCCTGCCAGCAGCAGGGACACCTTCCACTAGACCAAGTTGCTCAGAGCCTCATCAAACCTGGCTTTTGTTCTGTTTTTTAGCTGGGATGGTTTCTTTTCAGTAGCTAGAATAGTGCTGCATTTTGCTTTTAGCCTGGGATTTGTTATAAGAGAAACACTGAGAACATTCCAGTGTTTGCATTTTTTCATTGGAAGTGAAGGACTTTGTGTTCTCTTAGTCTACAAGCACAAGATCTAAGGGGGATGAGGAATATTTAAATTAATGACCTCCATGGGCATTGGGCTCTGCCAAGGGGCTGTTCCATCTCCTGTCCCCCATGGGCAGGAGATCCATGAGGGGTTCTTCCTCTCTTGCTCTCTCTGGCTTTCGCTCGGGCTCTGGCTCTCC
>NW_010330744.1:4146-4494 GCF_000700745.2 Antrostomus carolinensis
AGTGAAACTATCACATCTTGAACACTTCCAGGGAGAAGCATCCACAGCTTCTTTAGCTACATCTTTAGGTACAACTGTCTGGCTTAAAACTCTATCCAACAAAAGAACCACCCAAAGCAATTATATAAAACATCTAAGTTTTCATAAAATGGGGGCCTACAAGAAAGCTGGGGAGGGACTTATCATAAGAGCAGTTAGTGACAGAACTAGGGGAAATGGGTTTAAGCTGAAAGAGGGGAGGTTTAGATTAGATATTAGGAAGAAGTTCTTCACTGTGAGGGTGGTGAGCCAGTGTCCCAGGTTGGCCAGAGAAGCTGTGGCTGCTCCTCCCCGGGAGGGGTGGAAGGC
>NW_010330744.1:4570-7392 GCF_000700745.2 Antrostomus carolinensis
GGTCCCTTCCAACCCAAACCATTCTATGATTCGATGATTCTATGAAATTGGTATTATTGTTAATTTTGCACTGAGCTGAATTTCAAATTTTAAATATCTTACGTGGAGATAAAGTTTCTAGACTTGCATCTTTAATTTGATGAATGAAAATTCCAGGTTATCTTGATATAAACTATTAACAGGTTATAATCAATCATTCCAGAATCATCACAGGCACCAAGAGCAAAAAAATTGCCTTTACTTCTAAAGAAGGCATTCATTGTTACACTACAGCATGATTTCAGGGTTTATTATTACTAGGTTATTATTTACTGTTGTTATTATTATTGATATTTAGTTGCAAAAAGCTTAAGAGTAGATAATCTTTCACAAGAACAAGGATGTGTCCTATCAAGTCTGTTATAAAATTCACACTCTTCACACTAGAACTAAATTAGGAAACGCAAGATAGCCTCAGCTTCCAAAAGCTGAAACACTTAAAAGAAAACAGATTGTTAATTAAAATTTTGTTTGTTAATTCTCTTGGGAACTGCCAGCAAGCAATAAGGATTTTTAGATGTATATATACACCCAGAGAGATGCACTCATTATTACTTTTGCTGTTGTACTTCTGGCCAATGCACACGCTGTAATTCAAATAAGTATTCCAAAGAATCACAGAAATTGCTTGTGTAGTTGTGGCATCAATATATTCTACACAAGCTCCCCAAATAATGAGTGAAAGTGTGTTTGCTGTTTATTTTTCACCACCAAGGCTTTTTAGTCTTTTCTAAAAGCAAGTTTTAACTAACTACCAGGAAAAATGACTTTGTGTAAGTAGGCTAAGAGAAAAACTTGTCCTAGATCCCGCAGAAAATATCCTTGAGCTACTCAAAAAGAAAAGAAAATAATAAACTTCTTTAGCTTTGTTACTTTTTTTGCTTGAAAATTTTCAGTTAGTGGCTGTGATTTCATCAGCAAACCTTCCTGTAGAGCTTCCCCACATAACCAAGGGCAAGAGAAAGAGCTGCAGAACACTGCACTCAGCAGTTTTACAAAGAAATAAGGAGATGGAGCAAAAGGGCACGTTCCAACTTGCTTCACTTTTTTACCATGACTATTTAAGAATTACAGCAGGCTGCTGTGATCACCTCTTGCCTTCCTATTTTCTAAAACTTTAGTAATGCAACTTTGCTATGTCATTGGCTACGTTTACCTTGCAGGCACAGGGAAACCATTCATACATCTCTTGTGCTGAATTTAACAGATCTAAAATCTGTATTTCTGCCTAAGGCTCAGGTTTTCAGGCTTGGCAAAGGTACAGCAGCCACAGAGTAATGTCTGTCTGTCACTGGACACTTTTCTGAAAGGAAGAAATTCAATTTTCATATTCAGTGTCAAAAAGCAAATTGAATACTGTTTTTCTATTACAGTAACTTCTAATTTTGTTTCTCCTAACACCTGGGAAGCTTAGCCATTTCTAGGTCTCTCTCTTCTGCTCTATGATTCTCTCTTCAGAAGACTATTAGCTTCTTCATCTACACATTTCTGGGGGACAAATTGTAAATATAAAATTCAACCACTTCATCTAACCCACTCATCTTTCAGAATGGAGAAACACAACTGAAGACTGCCCAAGTTTTAAGAGTCGTTTCAGCAGTAAGCTTAAGAAAGAAGCACATCTGTCATAGATGGGAGGCAAAGTATCTTCCTACTATTTTAATTTTTACACTGATATTCCCAGGAGAAGACTTCCACTACTCTTTGTGTCTCAGTGGTTAACTGAGTGTACTGCAAGTGCTAAATTTCCATTCAAATTCTTTATTCCTCCTTTAACACTACAGAGAGTTCATTTTCACAGCTCAAAGTATTGCCACACCTTGCTCTAAATTGGTCATATATTTGCTTTTTTCCCCCCTCCTCTCCATTGAAAGGAAAGATTAAGGGATCACTTTCATTTCCTGGAGTGTAATTTGCAGTGCTAAAACTTGCTTTATTTCACATATCCTTTGGGTATCATATTCAGAACATGCCATGATTTTAAACCATGTTTGTATTTTTTTTCTAGAAAGTCACTTTTTAATCACACTTGCTAGGAATCAGTAGGATGCTGTAAACCAACATTTCTAACAATCCAAAGTGCCAGGATGGCAGCAGGGAACACAGAGAATTAAACAACTTGAAAATCATTTTGGTAGAATTTGAGAGAGAGAACAGAGCACATAATGTGAATTATCATTACTCAGGGATTTGAAAATATTTTAAGTAATGCAAATTTAATGCAACAGTTCTGCGCTTCTCTACACTATGCATTAATTTGTTCGCCAGACAAGGAGCAGGATTAACTCCACTTAGAACAGCTGGAATTAAAAAGTGATATGGTACCAATGATATAATATATAATATCCATAATATTTAATAATATCAGTGATACTTGTTTCCCAACTTTCTAACTTCCATTTGAAATATGGATGTTTTGGAGAAAAATCTAGTATATAAACAAAGATGACAGGGATGAAGAATCCACGCTGTCACCATCCGAGTTTAAATATTCAGTATTCTCCCTGGTAAGAATTCCCAGGGTACAATCTCTCAATGCAATGGGTAAGTTCCCACATTTAATGGACCTCTTTGCTAGTAAGAGATTTGTGGTTGCAAGTACCACCTTGATTTAGAAATCAAGAGATCAATGACTGAATATTCCAGACTGGCCCAATACTCAGCTCATTGCAATATAGTCCTGTGGGAAAAAAGAAAAAAGAGGGGTGAAAAAAAAGAGGGTGGAAAAAAAGAAGAGGGTGGAAAAAAAAGAGGGGGTGAAAAATAAAGAGGGGGGGAAAAGA
>NW_010330745.1:0-8856 GCF_000700745.2 Antrostomus carolinensis
CCGCACCACACAGCTTGGTGTCATCGGCAACAGCTTGGTGTCGTCGGCAACAGCTTGGTGTCGTTGGCAAGGGGGCACTTTACATCATAACACTTTACATTGGGGGCACTTTACATCATAACACCTGTTGTAGTCCTGCATGCTACAGGAGATTGTTGCAGAGGATGGTATTTATGATGCAAGTAATTACCCACCGTGTATCATTAGACAAGTGAGAGTTAAGGAGGTGTAGAGCAAGCGGTTGTTTAGTGTCCCAGACTACAGAGCTGGTGTCACTTGAGGGGTTGGACCAATATCAGAAGCCCATAATTTGACCTTCAGCATGTTGCTATGTAGTTGTTAGGGATGCAACACTACTTAGATAAACCACAATTAGGCAGGTGTTGGGGGGGGAAGGGCAGGGGGAGGAACTATTGGCAAAAATAGCACAACTAAACCGATACAAGAATATTTGCTCTATGACTCACCACACCCATCATCAAGCAATAGCTCAGAGAGGTCCACGGGCCAGGAAAGATCCAACAGCCTGGAAGATGCTCTCCTCCTCATCAATCTCATCACACTTCCACCCAAGAGGGAAGATGGCATGACTGTGCCATAGATTTGCTATGTCTTGGAGGATACCTGACCCTGGAGGACCTCACTCTCATGGTCAGAGCCACCACGTTCAGCACCCTGCTCCTCCCAACTGGTGGGGAGGAGAAGGGTGTCGAACTAAAACTAATAACTTTGCATTATTAGTTACTGTTTCACAAAGACAATAAAAACTCAAACTCCTTCTCATGGATCCAGTTATGGTGTAGTAATTAATACATGCATTTAGTCTGTCCTTACCTAAACCATGACAGCAGATTCCAAACATCTTATACAGGAGTAACAGTATTGTGTGGAGCAGTAGACAAAAATCATTACAATCCTGTTCTTGGGTAATAGAAACAAAATTGTGCCACTGTATGGAACTACATCAGCTGTAGGAGCCTGCTCAGTGTTTATAATGCACTTTTCATAAAATTTATAATCTGTAGGGTTTTTTCTGTGTTTTGAATTTACATGGCCTCAACTTCATATCTGAGAGGCACAGCAAGCAGTCTGGTGGTGTGAGTACTAAAAACCTTATCTCATAGCTGAAGATGTGAAGGCAGGGACTACACAAATAATTAGTCCAGGGTCACAGAGATAGTGTAGGAAACTGATGCTAAGTCTCCTGAAATATTGGGCTGGTCCTTAATCTGTTTCTGAGCCTTCTTTTTATCATTTGCTTCATATTCCACTTTCTTATGGTGAATTGTTTCATTAAGTTGTCACAAAAACAGTCAGATTGGGCATAATCTGGCACTACTCTAACATCTTGTTTTAATTTGCAGATTATTTATCACAGCTTAACTCTCAAAGCCACAACAAATAAGAGACATCAAGTCTACACTGACCTTTGTGTTTAACAGAGAAGTTAGCATGCAGACAGGCTGTTGTGGCTTTCATTTTTACTTGCCTTGAAAGAGTATCTAAATGTTCTTTCACAAACACTTGGAAGATCATTCAGATCATGCAAACCTTCATCTTCTGTCACTAGCTGTCTTTAAGTTCTGCAGGTCACTTTCCTCCATCAGTTATTGCATATACAAAAATATGGGTGGAAGGTAGGTTATATATTTGTCTATATATGCATATACACATGCATATATACATATGCATGTGTATATGCATATCTAACAGATATATGATAATTCAGTATTATCAAATACCCAAGGAATTTTATCAGTTTTCATGTAAAGTCTCCTATTTTTCAGTATTTCAACATTTTCTGGGCACGTGTTATAAATAAGCAGATTATGATCTGTATGCTGATGAAGTTAAATTCTTTGACTTTGAACCTTTACCATGAGTAGGTTTATATACTTGCATTGCATCTGAGCAACAATCTCTAGCTGTGGGTGCCTCTGTGCTGCTCTTACATGGGATTTAGCCTGGACACAGAGAGCTGTTTGCCCTTACTAGTGCAGGCATTCACTTTGTTTGTCTCTCTGTCCTCACATGTAAAATGACATCAACAATTCTTCACATGTTTTTCAAGCAATCTCATTACCTTGGGATGAAAAACATCAAGTGAATGCAAGGTGGCCTTATGCTTAAACAGGTCCATGGAGAAGGCTAAAGCATAATATGCTTTTATTGCAGCTGGAAGTTTCAGATTACTGTAAATGGGAGCTGTATACCTATCTCCTCTGGTCTCTTTTGAAGACTCTAGCATAAAGAGTTCTGTGTAAATCAGTCTGTTGTATTACAAAATTGTTCTGAGAATATTTTTTTTCCCACTAGGCATTTGCTGTCTTCTTTCCCAGTGCAAGTGAGCTGTTCCCTTCTGTCTTCATATGTGTTTGGTTTGGAAATTAGACAACTTAATCCCATGGCTTTTCCTATTGAGATTTCTGGACAGATATTGCTAAGACAAGAAATATTAATTCTTCACAGCTGGTACATTAGGCTATGTGTCTTTACAGTGTTCCTACTGTGATAAGAGTCACAAGTAAAAGCAGCAAACAATGCTAAATTGTGTTTATACAGTCATGTAGACTTTCCATAATGCTGCATACTTCTTAAAAAAATGAAAGATCTTGCAATATTCAGAGAACCTGGAACAAAATAATTTTTTAATTTGGGTTCCTCTAGAGCAATGTTAATGAAAAAAAAAAGGTCCCCAACAAGACTTGGGGACACAATGACTCCATACAAATAAGTTCTCTTCGTGTGAGTGTGCTTCTGTGTGACTTTGACAAAAGCCTAATCCCTTTGCTGTGCCTTGATTTCCTTTTCACTCTCTTCTTCAGCTGCTGAGTCCTGCAGAGGAGGGAATACACAACATCTAGCACAATGGGGTCATGATCGCTGTGAGGGATCTCACAGTTTTTGCAATAATAGTGACTGTTTCCTTTCTAGTGGCAGAATGGTGTTAAACTGTATTTAACTTAAGCTAGCAGCTCCATGTTTTTTATCTCTTGCCACCGATAGTCCTTGAAAGGCCCTGCTGGCTTTTTGCTATGTAGCTGACACTGTTTTGGGGTTTTTTTGCCTGTGCATGGGCAGTGGAATCCGTAAGTGGGTTTATTGCACTGTCAGCCTATACCTGTAAAGAAAATGGAGCTCCTGCTCTAGCATAGCATGGAAAGATGTGTACATTCTTGCTTCACTCCTCTAGAGGGAACTCTTACTGTATTTTAAACCTCTCCATGCATTCCCTGTAAATGTTGCAGGCTGGCCAAGATGAGGGAAGGGCTACAACCTCTTTTGCCAGAATGAAACCTGGCAGAATCCCTCTTGCTGGAAACCAGCAGTAGTTGTCTTCAGGTGACAATGACTTCCAGTTTTGCCAGAACACCTTCTTTAGCCCAGCCTGGCATTTCCATCCCCAGGAAGCATGCAGGACACAGTGGTAAGTATCTCCAAGAGAGATGGATTTAGATCTTCTCCAGTCATGCTGCTGTGTGTGCTAAATCAGGACTCTAAGTTGATAGGTGAAGACTTAATTCTGTATATTGGCATCAGATAAGAAAAAACTTTGTCCTGAGGGTTTAATGCAAGAGATTGCCGGGGTGGGGGGGGAGACCGGGCAGGGGGAGGACTGGAGGGAAGGGCAAGAGAACAGTAACTGTACTATAAACGCTTCCAACTCACACTATCCTTCTACAAAGCTACCTTGTTAGCTGCAAAGTCTGAGGCCAGTTTTCCTGAGGTTCCTCCTCTAGTTCCAATAACCCCACCTGTGGAAGGAACTGTTAGTTAACTCAGTAGTGTCACTTTCAGGCCCGAGCAAGTTTCAAGGTCCGTGGGTGGCAAATAGAGAGAAGAAGACTCCTCTGTGGGAGGGACAACTTCTGCATTCAGAGCAGGGTGGTGAGCAGCCTTTGTGGATATCATAGGGTCTCTGTTTTGGGCCAAGCTGGTCACAAGGTATGAGTGCAGCTCTGTCACAAGACCTCAGGGGAATGACTGGGTAACAGGGCAGGCTCCTTCTCACTCCCCTCTCCAGTTCTGTGCCTTTCCTGAAAACCAGTGTCAATCTGCCAGCTTCTCTGATTACTCTTATGGAAAAGTAATAAATCACTGCTTCTGTTCATATTGCTTTGGCGCAGTGCCAGCCTTCCTACACTCCACAGATGTCTTTATAGGGAACAAGCCATGACAGAATGCAGATGCAAACCCAGTGGTGCAACCTTTGACAAGCTTACTACTGGGAAGAGACAACCATGAACATAGAAGAGCTTTGGTCTGAGCCAGCATCCTTATCGGGAAAAAGCTGGAAATTATAATAAAGAAGATGGAAAAAAAGTGGATAGATAAGTCTGTTGGCACTGTATACCTTGCCTGTGTTTTGCAGAAATCTCCAGTCCACCAACTTGGCCCTTAGGTGTGAAGTGCTTCCAAAATCCTCCAAGAAAAAAAGCATGTTCCTGCTCATAACTGAAATTATGTGCAATCTGAAGTCTTTCTACTCACCTGGCTAGATCAGATAGTACAGAAGGCCTATCTATGCCAGAACCAGAAACAGGAGTAATAATAAACCCACAGCTTTTTGTTCTTTTCAGGTTTTCTAGATGAACGAAGATTTGCTATGGGCAGGGATTTCTGATTTATCAGTTGTGCTATGCGAGGGAAAGGCATCAAAACAAATAATCACCAGTCAAAAAAAAAGATAGGTCAAAAAGAAATTACCCATGTTTCTCGTTTGTAGGCAGCTGAATGTGAGGACTGCCTGGTTTAAGTGCTGCCAAAGGGCCTAGGTATGTGACAGATTCAATTGTAACAACAAAAATAAACCATGTCTAAAAACTCAATTCTTCCACCTCTTGATTCCCAGCTTCTGTCTTGTTTAGTTTCTGCTGTATGGCTCCCCTGAAGATTTGTGAATGTACCACAGCATGGTTAGTTCTCTCAGTGCTGATCACAGCACTTTTCTGCTCTGTTCCATTGCTCTGAGAGAAGTCACAACGCATACATGCTAGAGGAGTATGCTCTTCTCAAGGAGCACAAATGGATTAACAGAGCAGAGGTGTATTAGAAACTTGCTGGTCCCAGGAAGAAGCTGCTTTGACTACTTCCCTTTTTCTGCCTTAAAATGGATCTGTTATATTACCTTTACAAATGTGGATAGGTCCAAAACCAATCCCTATCTGGTGTAGACTTGGTGTTGTTCATGTGGAATTGTTTCATCTACACTAATATACACTGTATATTGTGACTCGTATCCCCAGGATTTACGAGTAATTCCTTTGTTATTTTAACTGTATTTGTTCTGGGATTGTCATTCCTTTTCTCTAGCAAGAAGGTCATCTTTTGCAGCTGACCATGACAATGCCATGCTGCTAGGTATGTACATTGAATGATGTGTGTCTTGAGGGAGGCAAGAGAGATGTGAGCATGCAAGTCCTGTTGAGACAAAGCTGAAGGACTCTCACGCATGTGCAGAACAGTATAATTCAGTCCAGTCAGCCAGCTTAGGCCAAACTATGCTCACAACAGCTGTCTTTTCAAAGGAAAGCCCAGGACCTATATCACATGTGTGCAACGTGATCAATGAGAGGGTTTGAGCCTGGGAGTGACATGGGGACTAAGCCAGCTGAGCAGTTGAATACACTCACTGCCAAACAGGCAGTAGCATGTACTCTCTTTTCTATGTCAGAGGGCATCTGGCTCTGCTTTTTGCAATTTCTATTTCCCTGGAAAGCCTTGCAGAAGCAGGTAGCATGGTAAAGTACATGTTTTGCAGCAGTGCACACAGCAGTCATACATCCCCCTTCTGGATTGGTGCAATCTGCCCAGTCCTGCATGTGCTTGCACTGATGTGCTCTCCTGAAGTTCACAGCCTACCTCTCTTCATAGTCCTTTAATAAGGGCTACTAATCATAAACATGGCTGGCTGTGCTCCTTGCCTACTCAGGAGAGAAACAAAGGGTAGAAAGTCCCATCACTCTGCTGTGTGGGCGTCCCCACAGCATGAGTTGCAGAGTGAGCGAAATTCATGTTCTCAGAACCTCTGACACTCCCCCACATCCATCATCAGAGTACCTTCCTTTTATAGCACAGGGGAGGAAGAAACCCACAGAATAATCTGTGGAAGCAAAAGGAAATAGGAAAATGCTTAGTTGTGAATCCCAAGTTATCTTGTAGCCTGCTACTGGGCTACTGTACCTAAATACTGTCCCGTACTTTTCCTACACCTTCTCAGAGCCCAGCATCTCTGCCTGCTTTGACCAAAGAGGAAGAGAACATCTTTCCCATGATAGTATCTGTTACTTGGCACTGAGGAGAACTCTATATGTACAGCTTCTGGAACATAATGATTTTAGGCTTCCAGAAATAAGTTATCTTTGCCCCAGAAGCAATCTTCCCACAGCATGGAACAAATGAGAAAGGTTTTCTTATGAGCTGAGAAACCATTAAACCAAAACCCACTGAGTGTTAAGACTTTCCTAAACTGTTAATTAGTCTCTGTCTGTCACCTCACTGTCCTGCGATCTGGGAACCTTTTGGTGCTCATTTACCCAATGAGACATTTGGCTTGTGTCTACACTATGAGACAGAGTGGGTCTCACAGGAGGTCCAGGTACACTGAGCTGCAGGAGGAGAAAAATATAGAAAACAAGCAAAAATCCATTGCAAAACCTGAGCTTAAAGCCTAACTCATTCAACATGTTAACAAATGAACATTCAAGGACTGTGTACCTTGGGCTTCAGTGTAAACACTTTAGCAATAGTTGGTATCAGTTAACACACTGTACACCTGCATACAGTTGGTGTACAGTTAGATACAAAAATTTTACTTCTCTGCTAGACTTCTCAGTTTATCCCGAGGTCTTCAGTTTATAAACTGAAATGCTTACTGTTACTACTGAATATTTTTAACTTCCATTAAGGCAGAAAACGTTAAACTTATTAGAACAGAAAATCAAAGGTGTTATTTGTGTATCTACCATCTGAGAAGTTTCACATTTTAGGGTTTTCCACAAAGAAAAAAATAAAAGGGGTCACCTCCACCCCTTTTCTAAGTTCAATGAGCAGAGAGAGCCTTATACACTTACAATTGTTTTTAACCAACTCTTTAAGGTAACCCTAAGAACCAAGATATTTAAATAAACCTTGTTTAAGTGTACTAGCATTGCTCTAATTTGGAAGGTGAATAACCAGTAAATAGAACTATCAGCTAGAATACATGAGAACAGCAGGACCAGGTTACAGTTTTTCCAGCTGAGAATCTTTCTCTGATACTAGCTAACAGCAAGTACCTGCATAACAGAGCACATGTACCCAAATTTCTCCAAGATGTTTTCCCAGCCTGCAGTCATCCGATGCCCAGGGATATCCACTACTACATGCAGTATTGCTGTGCATGACAGCTGTAGATGGACTTTTCTTCCATGAACATGTCTGATTACGTGTGAACCACATAATCTTTTGCCATCTAAAATTCTTGTGTCAAGGTGTCCCACCTTTAAAGTACATGTCCTGTGACATACATCCTTTATTTTGTCTTGAGATTTTGGTTTTATCATTGATACACTGCTGTCACCATCTAGAATGGAGATGCAAAGAGGGAAAGTTCCCATAAGTCTCCTCAGCACGCCAGAGTACATCCCAGGCTGCTGCTTGAGTGAACCTGCTAGGTTTGTTGGCCACATAGCATGGATTTTGTGTACTGCTAGACATCAAGTAGGATGAGAATAATAAACCCACCATTCTTGAGAATATCCTGAAAGTTTTTCCGGACAAGTAGAGCACCTCACATAGCAGAAGTATGGCTGGGAATGTCAGTCTGTACAAAGGCACACATAAAGCTCCTGCAGAGCCCTTTCTCTCCCTCATCGGGCTGCTGTGGCAGTCTGGGGAAAATGAGGCCCATCTTGTCCTAAAGGATGTCTGTGACCACCTAGTTGAGGTCCAAGGTCTTACTCCTGCAACAGTGGGGCAAGCAGTGGGAAGAATGAGGAAGAACACTATCTAACAGTGAGAAAGCCAAAGCACCTGCCCCAGGATTAAGTCTAAATTTCATGTGGAAAATACCTCAAGACACTACAGAAATGCTCTGCTGCGCTCCTCAGTACAGCAGGGTTCAGCCTTTCAGACTCAAGGGGTGCCACGCTGTCAGCTCCCTGAAATGATGGAGTGACTGGGGATCAGAAATTGGAAAGAAAGGTTGGTCAGACAAAGATGTTGCTTTGTTCCCCTTTCTTCCCTAGGGCTTGACTGGCTTTTGAAAGTGATCTTGGTTGGTTTTTGCCGTCGTACCTTTTTACAGTGATCCCGATTTTTAACATACTAGGATCTGATGTGACGGGAAAATTCTTTTCTACTCTTAATTACGTCTAAAGTTCCTACTAGGAAAGAGGCTGGTGAAAGAATTTTTATGAGCTCTAGGAGACCTGCTTTCGATTGCTGAACCATCCATGATCTCTGCAGGTGAGTCATTTAATCTACTCCATTATCTCTGTTCTGCATTTCTTAAATAGACTCTAATGAGAATAATACTCATTAATGATTGTTGGATAGGCAAACTGTAGGAAGGTGTGGGTCCACAAGTGCCTAGATACTAGTAGCGGGAAAAAAATAAAAACAAAATAATATGCCAGTTCAAACCTATGCTCACCACCAGTGTCTTGGGAAAACAACAAAACAAAACAAAAAACAGTCTTTAAGCTCTGTCTAAGATTGTTCTTCAGACTGCCTGTGTCCACAGACAAAGTAATCCTTTTGGACATGTTACTTCTAAAGCCAAATGCCTGAAACAGCCTAGCATATTCCCTCAGCACCAAACCTTGTGTTCACCCCTACACAAGCAGCAGTCACATGCAAATAGCCATCCTGCCA
>NW_010330745.1:8883-10762 GCF_000700745.2 Antrostomus carolinensis
AAGCAGCGGCATTGTTTAATTTCCTTCTCATGTTAGTCTCATGGTGGGCTGCTTTATGGTCAGGCAGCAGCTATCCAGGTGAAAAGCTAAGCAGGGAAAGGAGCTCAGAGGAATCAGTATGCAAACATGTATATAATCCATGTATAAATATGTACATATTCATGCATATGTACTGATTTTAGAGAGAGGTGATACTAGAGGGTGCTGATCTCAGAGAGTTCAAGCCTTGCTTTCCCCTAGAAGCAAAGGAAGGTTTCATTTTCATGGTGGAAGTGACTAGCATGGGCTCTTTGACATAAATTTGTGTATCTTCCTCTTTAATCCTCTCTGGATTCCCCCCTGTGCCTCATTCTGGGAAAGCTTCTGAAGAAAAGGAAGAGCTAGCCTGAAGATATGAGAGTCATGTGTATATGTGTGTAACTACAAAGGAGAGAGAGGTCAGGAAGCTACTGGAAAGAGCTGTGCCTCTAAGCATTCATCTGTAGGCTAGGGGCAGCGGACAAAATATACTTAGGAAGGAGAGTAACGTGACAAGGATGCAGTGAGTAACTTCTCACTGCCCACTCATGCCATTTGCATGCCATTTCTTCCTAGTCTATATTGTTTTCAGATTGCTTCCTCTTCCAAAGCAAGTGGTTCCCCTCTCTGCCTACTAGTGCTACCTGCTCCATGCCTACCCACACCAGAAGGGGAAGGACACATCTGCAGAGGCTCCAGTTTTCATAGATGCTGTTGGGGTCTACCTCATCACTACCGCCGTTAAAAAGAGCAACTGGCACTTTAGCTCCTCTTACAGCTCTCAGACAGCTCTACGTCCTTCCTTTGAGATTTCCTCCCTTCTAACTGAGCCCTCTCCTCCTCTCACCAACTTATCTCCTCACTGTGGGGCCTCTGAGGGAGACAAACAAGTCTCCCAGGAACTGATAGTGTGGAAGAGCCATTTTCAACACGTGGTCAGAGGGAGACATGAAGTCTAGTGACCACAGCTCTGTGAAAATACCCCAGGCTCAGGGCCTCTTTTCTTACTGTGACAAGTGTACAAAGGAAGTGTCTTCTAAGAAGTAGTAGTCAAGGGTCTGTCTCTCCAGGAGAAGAAAAGGGTCCTAAACCTGTGCACCCAATTCTGCCATTTACCAAGAGAGCACAGCACATCTCCCAGAACAGGTGAAACAACCCACTAGCTGCTCTGTGCAACATGAAGAGCTCGTGCACAGCTGCTTGTAGTTTTGTTTGGCCAGGGCTGGCAGGAAATTAAAAAGTGTGTGTGTATGTATGTATACACTCTATAGTACATTGTAATACATTGAGCAGAGTTGTGATGGACAAGTCTAGCAAAGGCGACTGGCAATCCATTCTTCTCCTATCAGCAGGGCCACTGGCCCTCCTGCAAGGCTGGGGGCTCCTTCTATGCATATCCCTGGGAGCATAGTGCTGCAAAAGGCCATCTTCACCTCCAGCTTTATTCTGAAGTATATTTCAGTCAAAGAAGAAAAACCTCTGAGCCTAGAAACACTGCCTGTCAATTGTAATTTGTGATCACAAAAGAGAGGAAAGGATGAGTTTACTGTTAGGTCTCTGTGCCTTAAAGGAAAATGGATTGTTCTCACGCTGCCTAGGGGAGAAGAGGAAGACCTGGGGTCAGTAGCAATCCAAGACAACAGGTCTGGTAAGGGATAGTGTATGAAGCTGAGGAGCTCAGACCTAGATGTGCTGTGACTGCGTAAGAACCCAGCTAGCTAACTGCCACAACTTCATGGGCTTGGGCGGGTGAGCATGCATAGTGTCCCAGCACTGCACAGCAGGGACTAGCTTATCTTCAGCGTTCAGTCTGAGTTACTTATCTTCAGTATTGAGTTACTAGGAAAGCTTTTTTCCCCCC
>NW_010330745.1:10794-14231 GCF_000700745.2 Antrostomus carolinensis
TGTGAAAGGTGCTGATAAGTGCTGCAAGTGAATGATACAGTATTTACTCACTCATGCTCCTCTCTGTTTGTGAATTTATTTGTCTCAACATTGTTAAAGAGCAAAGATCTTTCTTACATGTCATTGCTCTTTCACGCAGCAATGGCTGAAGCCCAAATATTGACCAGTGCCTTCTCCTTCTCTGCATCAACCCTTGCTGATTCCAGCTGTTCAGTGTGTTACACTGGACCTTTCTTTCTTTCTGGAAGTTATTCTTGGGTTTGTACTCTGTTGTCAACTCAGCAGAGGTAAGAGGAACATAGCCATGTTTCTTGTCAGCCTGCTTGCACACTACTACTGCTGTGTGCCTTGGCTACCCTTCTTTATAGCACTTCACATGTCTGTGAATAGTGACAGCAGTACTGACAGGTTTTCTCTTACAGGAGAAGATGGCTCACAATCAAAGTTACCAAATTAAGGAAAGTGCTTTGGTAAAGACAAAAGAAATATTGTTGACAGAAGCTGCCTTGTGATGTGTTCTCCTGTATCAACCCTTAACCAAAAGATGCAGTTTACTCTTGTTCTTGGATCCAGACTATTCTTCTCTAAGTGTTGCATTCACTACCTGTTTTCTGTCATAGCTACAGTCACATTGTACATGGCTTTTCTGAAGGCAGAGAGCAGTGTGATACATCTCTCAAAGTAGTAACTCTTGAAATACCCATCTTGAGTGCTACAACAGTGATCTCGGTGTTCGTATAGGCCAACATGTTTCACTTGCTCATGACATACATTTATCAAGAGGTAGGAGTAAGGGGTCTTACTGTCTCTGCTTTAATGTGATGGTCCTTCACTATTCGGTTGTATTGATTCTTTCGAAGTTAAAATGCATCAATATAGAAAAGATTCGTATCATATAAAAAGGTTCAGGAAACTGATTACTGGAGTTTTATTAGGCTCTAATGCCCCACTGACCAAGCTTAACTTGTAGGGAGTAGACATTGAATCCTCTCCTCCTGCAATCAAATTATTTCTAATATAGTTATGGGGATTCATCAAATCCCTGATCCAAATCTTCAAGGATCTCTTCCACAAGCAGTTGAATTTATTTCCACTCAGTACCAGTTTATGTAATGAAAGAAAGCCTATTCTGGCACAGTGGTAGGAGAGACCTGAACTTAATGCAGTATTTTCTCAGTGGACAGCCTTTCCTTCAGTCTAATGTAGAGTGTGCTACTTAATTCAATGATGAAAGTATTTATCTTCAAGGATTTCATATTCTTTGTCTCATCTCTAGAAAACAGAGGACACAAACTCAACTATATAAAATATGTTTTGGGGATTTTTTTGACTAGCACTAGGCAAGCATGTAAAAGTTAATCCTCCTAACAACACACATAAAAGATCTTGTAGGAAGCATTGTGTTCTCACTTAACACTGTATGTACATCAGCAGTAAATACTATAGAAAACAGGACACGGGGTGAAGAGGTTATTCTCTATGGGATATGGATCTAGAGTCCTCAAGATGCCATCAAGTTGCACAGAGGAAAGTCTAAATAGAAATCACTGTTATTTCTTTAAATGAACATACAGTGCAATCAACAGAAGATGGTTTCACAGGTAGGTCCTCTTATTCTGATGTGTTAGGTGATCAATTCACAGAGGACTTAGAAACACCTATCTTTTTATCTCAATGTGGTGCCTTTCTCTCCCCATCTGTGGTGGCTTTTGACCAAAAGCTGGGGTTAAAGTGAACCTAATAGGAAAGGCAAAAAAAATGTTGCAGAGTCCTTAGAGAAGCAGCTGATGCAAGCTTATCTCCTAGCTGGAGGGAGGATAGTCTTGCAAAGAGTAACACACAAAACCAGAATCCTCTGAGGCCATGGGACAGGGAGTGCAGGGGCGTTGGTAGGGGGAAGGATGCTGAATTCTGCACACTTGGTCAAAAGAGAAATGAAAGGAGAAATGGAAAACAGAATTCACCAGCAAGCTAGTATAATTTTGGGGAGAAGGTCATAAAGGCTTAGTCATACCTACACAAAGATGTCCAAGCATCTGGTCCAAGCTTGGTAAGGAAATACAAGTTCTCCTCTCTGGTTATTTAAAAGCTATTTTTCAGAGCTCTTGGCCAACTTGGTTACACTTTGTCTGGAACAAAATTCTCCCATATAACTGCAGTTATTTCTACCCCTAAGATACCCAAGGAATTCTTGAAGGCAATGTGACTATAACCTTGATGGCTAAAAAAGTGCCGTCATGGGGATCCTGTCAGATGTTGTCAGAAAACAAACAAAGTGATGGTCAGAAGAAGAGGTACCACTGAGTAAATGAAATGTCTCAGAGACAGCTGCTTGAGTACTCACAAAAAGCCCCAGTTAAACCTTTTATAAAAGTTATGCCCTCTTGCCCTCTTCTGATGCCTCCTATGCAAATTCAAAATGATACTTTCAAATGCAGAGGGGGGCAAATGACACACAATTTTGAATGCAGTTGGGTGTTTAAGCCTTCTGTTAAAAACATCCAGCCACAAAAATGCCATTGTTTTTACAGTCCAAATCTAAATCTACATGCATTAAGTAAGGGAGTAAAGTTACTGTCAAAAGAATGTTCCCCGGCACTTCCCTGATTTCTCCCCAAGGTCTTTAAATTTACTGATGTTAAAAGAAAAACAAAGTACTACAGCAAAGCGTATGAACACAGCTCTATAAATAAAAACGAGAAGGGGGGGGGGGGAGCAAAAAAAAGCAAACATCTTCCATTTCTTGAATTGGCCTTAAATAGGCATTTGCTTACTCCATCACTGCTCTGTGTTCAAGGCATTAAAAGAAGACTGATACTACAAGTAGTCTTTCTGTTGCACTAAGCCCAATCTGTGTCTTCTGTCTAAGGCCTGGGAAATAAAATCAGAGAGATTAAGATCCGCTCTTTACCCTTGTACTGAAAAACCTTGCAAGCAAAGGGCAAAATTTTGCCAAGATAAACAAGAAAACTTGGCTTAATTTTGTGTCTGAGATATAAATACATTAAGAAGGGGGGAAAAATTAGTCATATATAAATAATAGCTCGATTACATTCAAGAATATGTGGGTGGGTGTTCTATGTGGAATAATTTGCTAAGGCAGAGCTCTTCTTCCTTGCTTTTCCTCTTCTTAATTTATTCTTCTTGCTTAGTAACTAACCAACTGAATACATACTTCTACTTTTTAACCTTTATTTATATCTTGGTCTTCATTCTGTAATCTGGGTAATCTTTCTATCATGGGTATTTTGATACTTTTCTTTAGGATTGGTTTGTTATGAACTAAAAATTTTTAATAGATATCAACACAGTGTAAAGCACTTAAGTGTATACCTAGCCTCAGGTGCACACGTCAATTTTCTTGACGTCAGGAGAACATGTATTTAAAATCAAAGCAATGCTTAACAGTTTTACTGTGCTAGTGTTAGTATGGCTGA
>NW_010330745.1:14271-29386 GCF_000700745.2 Antrostomus carolinensis
GGCCCCCTCTTCCCTCTTGCCTCTTCTTAGATATTCTTGCTCTTTCTTTTTGCTTTTTTGTTTTGGTTTGGTTCTGATTCAATGTCTTTCAGAATTGATGCTGACATGTAACATAATGCTACAAAATTTAGACTTCTGTCAAGCCTCCTGGCTGTTGAAGCTTCCTGCTACAGATGAAGAAACCACCTGCCCTAGCTATGCTATTTCCCATTTTGCAGTTTGGCAGCAGCAAGGAATTTAAGAATCAGGAAGAGTCGGGAAGGGGTACACCACCTGAGACACAGGGATAGTGTGCCATATAGAGCAGTGAGTTACACAAGAGTATCCCTGAGATGGCTCCCATTGCCCATGGGAATGTCTGGCCTGCCAGCAAGAAGGCCAAGGCAAACAGTGGGGTTTGCTTGGGATTGTCTTAGTCTCATACGCTCCTACAGGAGCCCTTAGATGTTAAATGAGGTATTATGTACCATATCTTTCTCCCTCTCTCTCTCTTTTTTTCTTTTTATTTTTAATTGGGTGCTATTTACATCACTGCAATTATGCTGTTTGTTCTGGCATCCTGTAGATAAGCACGTCTGTACTGGCCAAGAGATGCTAGGAATATTTGTGAGAAATCATCCAGAGCTGCTATTTAACCTAGTCCATGAGCAGATCATGACCTGACATTGTATATATTCAGTTTACTAACAATGCATAAGAGGAACAAAGGCAAGAAAGCTTGAGCTGTGCTTTCATTTTAAAACTAGGTTATCATGTAGCCCTCATTGTCAACAAAAAGACTTTTCCCAGTCTCAGTGGGGTTTGGATTACATCTGATACTGTGAGAGAAGGAGCTGGGCCTTTTCACCAGAAGCACAAGCCTGGTAGCCCTCTCCTCACATCTGGAGTCAGCCATGGGAGAAGTTTGTAACCCCAAGGGTTAAGGGAGCTTGTACAGCAGCAACCTTCCAGGCTGTGAGAGAAAACTCCAAGAGCTCCTGAATGCAGTATGCCTTAGGAAAGAAGTAAGGGCCTCACCAAAGCCTCAAGACCTGGCAAGGAAACCTTTTGAAGTCTTTTTTTTAATGCTTCTTTTGAAAAAGTGTGGCTGTTCTTAGCATCTTTTCAACCTGTTCTAGCATGAGAATCTGTTCCTACTGGTCCTAATTTCCATGGAGGGCCTGTGCAGAAGTGAAGCTAGCACTGTCAGTCCTCACTGTTTGGGAGTGCCCTTGTTTCACAACTTAGATTCTGATTCCAGATTTGCAGCTAATTTGGGGTAAAAAAACCTTTGGTAGGTGGAGCAACACGAGACATGTCCTCACTTCCTAGTGCTTTTGAAGACAGACACATGCCCAGCCAGGCTGTCTCACTGCTCACCGAGTGGTTCAATATGGTGGAGTGAAGAACTCTCCAGAGTCATTGGCAAAAAGCAAGACTAACAATATCAGGTTACTTCCCACGGGAAGGGCCTACAATGAAGAACACAGTGTTTATCTGACATGAATGGTTGTGAGATTACATCATCGGACATAGACTGCACCCACATGGTAACACCTGCTACACCCAAAGTGGGCCCTGTTTAGCATCTGCTTTTCTGATGTGGATGCATTGTTCTGGCTGAGCTAACTTGAAATGATTTAGGGAAGCATCCTGAGCATTGCTGAGCAGAGATAGCACCACATACGGATATAAAGGCATTGTTGAGACAAGCTCTACATGCGATGTTCTGCCAAATTGATCCCTTCCCTTCCTTTTCTCATTTCCTTGTTCTCCTTCAGTCACCAGAGAATGCTAATCCCTTTATTTGTTTATGTGTAAACTGGTGACTTTCCAGGCATGCTACAAAAGACTTTTGACTAGAAGACTTTTCTAGAAAGAAGCAGCAAAAGAAGCTGGAGATTTGTTTCCTGGACGATGACTTGGTAACAGATTCATCCCCTTGGACCTGAGGATTTTAATACTGCTATGTTTAGATTAACAGTATCAGAATATGTATGGGACAGCCCTGCATTAACAGTTGAAAACTAAAAGGAAAATACTACAGCTACTTTAACTGATCCCTTTTATTGAAAATTTGTTTTCAATATATGTTTTTGACCAATTTTAGAAAGAACACATTTGCAATGTCTTGCTCATACAAAGCAGCAAGCTTCTAACATTTTGTTCACAACACACAGAAAAAAGGCTGAAACGCAACTATATCTGAAGGGAGAAAAGCATTTTTCATAGCTAGTCATCACACTTTGTGAAGGAAAAAAAAGTGCTGGTACACAAAGGTGTGGGATTCATACAGGCCTTTATGATTTGAAGGCTTGTGGAAATCAGCCACCCACTTCACAGCTATGGAAAGAGGAATTGTTTTCTCACTGCTGAATCAATTGAGAGCTTCCTCAGTTTAGAGGAACTAATCTTGGACTTCAGATGGTCATCTATTATTCTTGCCACCTGCAATCTAATGTTTAAAGCATGTACCCCCGATGTGAAACAAGGTGCTGCATTTCAGACACCTATAAAGAATATGGTGCCTCAGCAGGGGAGTCAAATCAGCTAACTAATCAGTCAAATCAGCCTTCCTGTGTAATCTCATGTAGGTGTTCCTGCTCCAGCAGGGGGTTGGACTAGATGATCTTTCAAGGTCCCTTCCAATCCCTAACATTCTGTGATTCTGTAGCTACCAAACTGCTAATTGAGTATGGACACACCTACAGACAACACATTCATTGCTGGTTCCAAAAATTTCTCAGAATAAAATACGTAGGAATAAAATCTGGGCACTAGCTACTTGGGTCAGGACTTTCTTGCCTTGCAGGTGCACTGGCTGAAATCCTTTACTTCATCCTTTTTTCTTTCCAGCCAACAATTGCTCTTTCTGCCTATACAAGCCCTTGGTTAATTATGGGACAGTCTATCCTCACCGTAGCCCTCTCTGGAGGAACTTGGCAGGTTGAGCAGGGATCATTACCTTTCCTGATGTGGCTAGGCATTGCCGAGCAAGACACAAGAGTAACAGGGCCAGGGATGGTTCCGAAGGCTTACAGGGGAGACCTGGGTTCTTGTTTCTGCACCAAAAACTATTTCTCTGCTTTACCTAGTAATGCGTGTAGTGAGGTTGCTGTGGCTTGAAAGCAGTAGTAATATCATAGTGCTTTTAGGAGATGTGGTCACAGGCCTTGTCTTGCAAAACTCTTTTAAGAGTCCTTCCAGCCTCTCAAGCCAGCCACCGAAAGAGGAAAAGCAGCAGAGGTGCCCCTAGAATACCATTTCCATACATTCCCTCCCTGCAGACTGCGTAGAGCCTAGCTGTGTATCACACAAGCAAAGGGTTCTGGTGACAACTACTCTTGAGCTCAGCTGTGTTCACATGTGGGTCAAAGGTATTTTTTCAGTTACTCCCTGAAGTGGTAGTGGTGATAAGGGATTGGTGCTTGAGCACAGGGTCAGAACATCTCTATTTTGTTACAGCAAGGAGCAGAAGCATAGTTCTGACATTTGCAGAAAAAGAGGAAATGATCCTCTTGAAGGGCTGTTCTTAAAAGGGCATGAAACTTGAAAACCATAAACTAAGGTGACAAGCTGCTTCTCTTGTAAGGAGGTTACTTGCTGGCACAGAGACTCCTAGGTGTGTTGATAATGCAATTTTTGCATTTCCCAAAATGAAATGGGGGGGGGGGGGGAAACAACACTTTTTTTAAAAAAAAAAAAAAGTTAAAAAAAAATAAAAGTCTTGCCCCATTTTTTTTACCCTAGATTCCAAGTAAAAGGCCTTCACATAGAAGACATACAACAAATTGTTTCATCAAAGGAAACTGACTTTGGCATCAGTTTGGGAATTTTATTAAAACCATAAGTTTCCATTCTGTACAAAACAGAGGAGCTTTCTTTTTTTAAAAAAATGTATTAACCACATAGGAAATAATGCAGTGTAGGTGGTTTGTTGATAAACATCTCTGAAAGCTATGTACAGGATTAATACTACACAACTGTATTAATGCAGAGACTGTCAGCAACTTTAGCAATATATACAAACTACCTTTACACACATAAATATCTTATTTACAGCTAATAAATAACATCCAAAGCGAAATCATGTGTCCTCATGTACAAGAACCTTCACTATTTTGTGTCCAAGTTCTGCATGCGTTTGCATTTGATACTGTGTTAGCACACCTGTTTAGACACTTTATTTCCAAAGAACTTAACTCTTAAGAGAAAATTGCAACAAAATGTGAAGTCTATAGGGAATAAATCATTATATTTATTTTTAGAGGTCTCCAATGCAGTGGCTCAATACTCAACCCCACCCTCAGTGACTCATCACATCTCTGCTGTAGTTTAAGTGTTAGGAAATCAAATGTGAGCAATTTCAGAGTTATTAATATTCCAACATATTGCACTGTTTTAAGAGTTTTATCCCCAAATATACTAGCAGCCATGGCTAGAAAAAAAACAAACTGTGCACATAAATGCATACATGTTGGTTTTGCTTTCAAGATAGGATGATATGGGAGAAATAACGACCTCCACACTGTCTTGCTAATTAAGGAAGAGACTACAAAAACCAGTTCAATAGCTCACATTACACTTCTCCAAGTGTCTACCTTCAAGCTCTTCTGCCTCCCCAGTATCTTCTTTATCTTCTATAAAGCTACAAAAGGGCTATTGAACCTTTCAGAGCACTAGAAAAATTACATGTTACCTAAAAAAAGGGGAAGCAAAATGCTTTCAATGTATCTATTTTTGGCAACTTGCAGCATGTCTCATTCAAGTGTTTTTCAGAGCATTCATTCTTGTGCATCACACAATCAGGCTCCTTGTAACTGTCACAGCTCCTGCTCCCTGCTGAATTCCACCTCATGTCAGAAAACCAAGTAGCTCCTAGGATCTAGCATTGTATCACAGCCAAGCAACAAACTGAGGTGCATCACTAGCAGTCACAATTCCAGACCAGGGAAGCACAAGCATGCTTGTTACCCACCAAGTGGATTCACTTGCACTGACTACATACAGCAGCCACTCAGCTGCATGACTGACACTTGGTGCCAAAGAGCAGAGAAACTGTCACAGTTTTGGCATATGGGATGTAAGCAAATGGCAAGGAAAAAAAGAACAAAAATGTTTCCTGCAGTCTGTTAGCTCAATTCCTTTGCAGTTCCTTATCCACACAGTGTTGGAGGCTAGATGGTTTCATTTTCAAGGAATGAAAGCAGAGATTAAAAGTTGAATGTCTGCATAGGACACTGGTATTGCTGTCTTCCCCTACAACTGCTATTTATTCCAGGGTAAGCTGAATAGAAGCATATAGCTTAACAGACCATACCTATTGCTAAGCAGCTCTGGCATCTACCCCCAGTAAAACACATAACAAACTAAAAAATTCATCCCCATATTAAGTCAGTCTGTTACACCTTTTAGTAACATGCACAGCAAAGGTGTTTTTTCACATGAGAAATCTACCCATTTGCCAAACACACCTCAAGACAACAAACTCTAGCCACTGAACTGTCCAAAAAATTCAGTTAGCAAGCCAGAAAAAAATGTGTCCAGTTTTGAAGACTCCCAAAAAGAAAGAAAAGCCACGTACAGGGTTTTGCTTCTTTTCAATAAATACCAGAAAATTGCTATAGAGGATCTGATGTCAAGAAACCTTGTCACAAGGCACCATGATTAAGCAAAATCACTTATTCCTTCCCAGCACTCAAGCCTTTGGGCAAGTTGTTTTGTGGGTTTCATTTCATTTTTAACTATTTGGATAATGTATTTTTATGGTTAGTAACTTTGTAT
The DNA here is from genome assembly GCF_000700745.2 of Antrostomus carolinensis. NCBI lineage: Eukaryota > Metazoa > Chordata > Aves > Caprimulgiformes > Caprimulgidae > Antrostomus > Antrostomus carolinensis. The sequence continues at coordinate 20,035 of NW_010330745.1, forward strand.
GCTGAGACTTCCTTACAGGAAGTCTCCTAAAATAGCTAGGAATAGCAGGCACAAAGCCAGCAGCGGATAAATATTTCTATATATTTGGTTCTGAACATCCAGTCCACAGATCCAGTCCTCCTCCTCCCCAGTGTGGAAAATCTTCATTCTTGTCACTTAAGCAGATTCATGAGCAGAATTTTCTTTAGAGGCTTTCTTGGCACTGTAGGGTAAAACAAACAAAAAAACCAACAGATAAGGTGAATTTTGCCTTCTTTTTGAGACTTAAGACTAAAAAAGTACTACTTAGGAAAATAAATTATGTACTTAAGCTTTTCCTGGCTGCTGCTTGATTTTACACATGCCAAATACACACACAGAGCTCTCAAGGCCTCCCTAGGTCATTGCCCTGGAGTGAAGGGTCAGCACACGTGCCTTTTTAGGTAGAACTAGATGTCAGTCTAGCAGTGTCCCCATGAGACCTTTCACACACAGCAACCACACTAAAATAAATATAACCACTCCTCCAGCTCAAACTTTAGTGGATAAAGTCCAAATAAATCTGGCCCCACATCTGAAAATTTACTCTGGGTCAGAAAAAATATTGATCAAAAAACTGAAGTGCACCAAGGTTTATTAAACACAGACTCAATCTCTGATCCAAATCAGAGACACAGATCTCAGGAAGTCACTCACCTGGTCCCTGGCAGCAGAAAGCAGTGTGCCTGCTAAGTTTCCATACCAGCCTTCAAATCTGCTGCTGGCCAGCAAAGGGGGAAGGCTCTGGACTGACTCAGTATAGACATTTGGACATTCTTCAGTTAAGGGTAAATGTAGGGCATCTTTAGATAGAGGCATGCTTTCCTCTTTGTGTCAGTGCCTTGTCTGTAAATCCTCTAACATTTATACTTGGTCACGGTGTGACTGTGAGAGGCAGTGACTTGTACTTGCTTTTCAGACATGCTAACAACCACACAAGGAGATGTTTAGAAGAGAACCAAATTACAGGCTTTTAAACTGCCATAAGCAAACCTCAGGTTAGTCTGAGTTGCAATGCTTCTGAAGTGTTGAGAAGACTAGTGCACAAGCCAACTAAATCAAGAAGTTTTATTAGATCCTCCTGCTATCAATCAAGTTTCCCCCAAACCAAAAACAATAGCAATCACTCATACCCTCCTCTCTTCCTGTTGACAGGCTGCTCCAAGCATTTCACAAATATTGCTGCCTCTTCTCCCTTACTGAGACGCGAGGTACCATCTCGAGAACAGAACACCACCCTGTGGAGTAATTATTAGACAATCACATGACTGAGACAAATGTCCCTTATTAACTATAGGAACAAGACCAGTGCTTGGAAGCAGTCTTTACACTTTGTCATGTGGGGCATTATACTTCACAAGCCTGGAAGAAAATAATTTAAGAGAATTCTGTGACAAAAGAAACACTCTGCAAGAAAAACTGGTAAATGCATTTCACATGGACCTCAAACTCTAGCCATAACTTTCACTAGTTATTTTCATAAAATCTTTTTATGGCTAAGACAGCAGAATCTCTATCTCAAATTCTCTCAAATCTTTATTTACACCAGTCCTTGTGTGACTTTGTCAGGTGAATAGTCTTGGAAGAAAGCCTTACTCCCTCTCAAACATTTGCAAACAAAGTAGGTTGCCAGTCCCAGCAAACCTGAACAGTTGTTTTTCTGTTTATCAGTACTTTCCCCACCCCTGTATTTGTTCAGCTCTGATAAGTGTTCTTTGATGAAGTGACTGCCTTGTTAATCAAAGGAGGAATACATTATTATTCACAATACTGTACATATGACATGCATACTCTGTTCTGGGTCCATTTTCTGCTAACAGATCTCATGTCTAGTGAATAGGAGCATTTCAAAAGGTTCAGGTCAAAGCATTTCTGTTCAGACTTTGCTGTTTTAACATTCATGCATTAATAACATCCTGCAACAGTCCTATACTTCAGTTTTCACCCACCATTCAGTTATTCCCAACTCTTAAGAAAACCCAACTTAACAAATCAATGATTTCTTGTGCAAATACACTTTTGGAATGGTTTCTGAAAGCCTCCCTCTAAGAATGGTCTTTGCAAGACAATCTGTACAAGTGTCCAGCAAGAGAAAAGAGGAAAACTACAAATACAATCAGAGATGCTGGTTCATGGAGATACTCTCCTGCATATTACTACTAACCTGAGGCAAAAGAGACAGTGGTAGGCAAATGAATTATCTGGCAGTATAACTACAGATTGCAGATCCCAGTAGAAGCAAACAACTGAACCTGGCTGACACAAATGCCAGATTGTTGCTAGAGCCCTGATTATCAGTGCTGCACCCCTTTGTAACTGCTTTCCATGTTTTGTCCCACTCTGCAAGATACCAGGAATCAGGAAACACTGACAATTAAAACTAATATAGCTTAGAACAATCAAAACAAGTTACTTTTTCTGAGTTTCTCCTGACTTCACTCTGACTTTCTGGATGTCAAATGTAAAAGGAGTCCACCAGTCTGACCAACTGAAGAAGGTGTCTTTCTCCCACTGCAGCTTCAGCATAAGCAAGTCACCAATGTCCACTTCTGTGTAAATCAGGAAGGAGAAGGTCTTGTTTGAGGAAACTTCAGGCCTGTGGGGAGAGGAACAAGGAAAAAGAAACAAAATAAGTGGGAACTGATGGACAGAGAAAAATTAAGGGAAAACAGCACTAGGATTTTTATTTACTTTAAAAGAAGAAGGAAGCAGCCTTCTCCATAGTTCTGATGGACGGAATAAAAAACCCAACACTAAGCTTTTGTAGATGCACAAGGAAAAGCTTTCTGCAGCAAGGCTGGAAAAACCCTGGGACAGACTGCCAGGCAAGTGATGTCTTCTCTAGTGCTGGTGTCTCTCAGAAAAGCCAGGCAAGCATCAGCCAGGAACAGTCTGGGTTCCTCGGAGTAGAAAACAGACTTTGGTGCTTTCCAGCCCCATTCCCTACCAGCCCAGATACAGGCATATAAGTACAGATTTTTGCTAATTTGCAGAGGTGTGGAAGCAAATGACATGTCTCCCCCAGCTTCTGCAATGAGGCCTTTAGACCCATCAGTCAATTAACTCCAGGTTGCAGTCTGCTTTTAAGGAGCTTTAACACCACTGGAACATGGCATAAAGATACTGAAAATAAAAGAAAGTAAGAAATCCGCCACACCAGAAAAATTCTTATTAGGCTGAGCCACAGGTCAGACTCCACATCTCCATATTTCAGAGCTCTTATCAAGAAGAGCTCCTATAGAGCTTAGATCATTAGCTTCAGAGTGGATGCACCCCCTTGATCAAGGGGAACAGCAGATTATGGGACCCTGTAAGATTTCTGTAGCTGTAGCTAGAACAAGTTTTTCAACTGGGGCTTTAACAGATTTTGGTAGACTCAACAGTACATTGAGGTTGTTTCTGTAGCTACTCACAGCGTGAAAGCAATGTTCTCACTCTCATCTAGAGTGCCATAGAGAGAGATCAGGAATGGCTGGTTTGTCTTGGTTGTATTAGTCTTTCCAAAGAAATGGATCTTGACCTGGTAATGAAATACTGAAAGAACACAAAAGAAAAGGCCATTGGAAAAAATTCAACCTCCAAACAGACTGCTGGTGACAAAAAAAATCACTCAAAACCCCCACACAAATCCTAGGCTAGAATATGCTAACATCACTAAATTGAGGAGTTTAGTTCCCTGCAGGTATTCAGAGAACTATTTTTGTAAGGAAGTAAAGATTAGGATGCAATCACAATTAAAAAAAAAACAAACAACTTCTGCAGTTCTTGCAACTAAACTCTGCATTTAAATTCACTGCCACTATAATAACCCCAGAGTCTGCAGTATCACCTGAAACCTGTCCTAAATGCGTAAGACTTGCCATCCTTGACTTGAAATAAGTGAGCTGTGCCACCCTCATACAGGAGCCTTGGTGAAAAAAATTCAACCCATTGACACTGCAGATTAAGCACCAAATGCCAACAAAACACTAGTCTTGCAGCTGTTCTAACACTGCAAGAATGTGCCCTCGGATTGCTGGTCCATCACACAATGAGCATACCATGTGGCACAGTGAAAGCTAGGGAGGAAAGAAAAATACAAGTAGTAAAATCCAAAGCAGAAGCGATTTTCCTAGCTGAAAGCTTTCCAGTTCTTTCTGGCAATGTCCTTCTCAGACCTATCACTGTGCCACTGGGAATCAAGAAGTGCTATGTTATTTTCATGAGAGCTGGTGCTCCTCTGGCAAAGCACTACACAAGGCATGAGTCTGATGGTTGCGCAACTTTGAAGCTGCTTATCAGAATGATGATTATTTTCCCAGCAGTAGGAAAAATTCATTTGGATGAAAAATACTGAAAAAATTTGGAAGACTTAGTTGTTCCATGTGACTGGGCCACAGAGTAAGTCTACTTAATTTTGTTATTTAGAAACCTGCTACAAAATACCTGTCTTTTTGTATTCTACTGGCCACCACCACATCTTGAGTAAAATGACACTGATTTTCTGAGGCTGCACTTTAGCTTGTGCTTAACAGCAAACCGCAGGCAAGCTTCACCCCTGCTCACCACAGGCACCAAAGCAGCAATATTGTCATCTGCAGCACGCACAGCTGTGCAAAAGTACCGATCTTGCTCACCAGTAAGCAAGCAGGACCTACCTTTATAGGGCATCTGAGCTCGAGTCTTTAAGTACATTTTGGTGTTTCTCTTTGTTCTCACTCTGTTGACCTTGTAACCCAAGTTGTTGCAGCGATTCTTCCGGCAGCTCAGGCAAAGACCCTTCTCAAAGGCCTCTTTTGTGTTGCAGCGGTAGGCCATGCTGGGCTTTTCTTCATAGAGGAGGGAGTCAATAAAGAGGTGGATGGATCGTTCATGAGAGCATTTCACCAGCTGATCCACATCTTGAAAGAAATAAAATGTGTAATATGTATACACATGTGCATATAATTATATAAATCCCTAAGCAATGCTGTCAACATGCACAATCCACTGTGCCAGAACTGGGCTTTATAGGGTTGCTCTTAAAAGCACTTAAGAGAACAAGTTCCTGCACCTCTCAAAATAGATCTTTGCTTGTAGGAAACCTGCAGGCTACTGAAAATCTCTTTGGATGTTACACTGTTTGTTTCAGAGCAGACTCACCTGCAAAGCCTTTTTCAGCAATCAGACGGAGTGCTTCTCCCAAATTGCAACCTGGCTGGAAACCTCCACCATTAGGATAAATATCAATGTGTCCAACAGGCTTCTGGATCCCAATGCTGCGGTCTGGAGAGCCTCGAGTGTAGGTGTGTAGGACATCCACAAAGTCAGCATCATCCGGGGAGAGGCGGGTGAGGGCATCAGCATACTCAAAGGTAGGACCAGCTGGATCCAGGCCTTTATGATGCAAACCACAATGAAAAACAGATCATTGTCTGCTCAAAACAGTGACAGAGATAACAAACGCCAAACTCAGCTACCACATTGGGCTGGTGTATTGCATATAGTGTTGATGTCACCACAGACATTACAGTGGGATAATTTAAGTAGCATTCATGTATACAGGAGAATCTGTATACACTACCTTGAAATGCTGTCACTGTTTGAAGAGATAAGGTGTATGTAAACATACGTAAAGAAGCCCAGATAACTTCTTCACAGCTGTAGCATTTCCAGTAGTTGGAAGAAACAAACTAGTAAATATTTTCTCCATGTTTTTCTCTTTTGTTAAGAAACAGAGGAATTGTAAAATTTCTATCTGAAGTGTAGAAAATGCCTTGCTGCTAACTCCCTGCTAGGGGAACACGTGGGAAAAACAACAGCTTCACTGTCTACATGCCTAAGGGGAAGAGGATCATTACAGTAAACTGTCAAGCTGCAGCAACACTGACATCAAAAACTCCCAGAACTACTCCACTAGTGAACAAGTACTATCTCTTGAATCCAGACAGCTACTCGAGAGATTGCTGAAGGCAGAGCTAGAGGGACATCTTTTCTGCAGCCCTCAGCTGGGGACAGGCACCTGGGTTGCTCACTTCTGGTTAGCCTCACCTGATCGGAGCTGCCTTCCCTCTGCTGTGAGGACTTGAGGGACCACATCCCATCACTCCCTGTGTTTAAAGGTGATTCTGCGTTCCCCGAGAAAGGTTCTTTCTGGGCACCAAGGGCAACCAATCAGGGCATAACAGAGGGCTACCTGTATTTGAGTGATTTGTCAGCCTCAATTGAAAGCAACAAAGCTGCAGCTGAGAGAAAGGAAGGGTAGAGGGAACATGTGCTTTGGCCTCCTTACTTTAATCTGCCACCACTCAGAAGTCAGCCTTTCCTGATGCAACTGCTGCATAGCCCACCCCCCCACTATGCCTGTGGATTTGGGATCACAGCCAGCCTCAGGTGAAAGGGCAAAGGGAAAGGAGGTATGTTCCTGTTTGAATGCTGCTCCCGATCTCTCTCAGCAGATGAGTGATTTTCTTAGCCTCATTTGCTGATGTTGGCATTTCCTTTGTCACCAAGAATAGTGCTAGGGGCTCAGTTCTCCAAGTGGTAGGCTGTAAACCAGATCCCAAGCAGCTATGCACTCTGCTTTGTCTAGGACACTTCTCAGCCTCCAAAAATCACCCTAAGCAGACATCTAAGCCTGTATAGAAACAGGGCAAATATATGTATACTTCCCTCTCCTTTCCAAAATGCTCCCAGTATTATTTTCAGTCTAGACTATTACTTAAGCCCATATGGATTATTTTTTTCTTTAGTAACTGTGTTGGGTTTGGGGAGCACATTTAGTAGTAGTGGGGGAAGGGGATACATGGACGGCCCTTGTGAGAAGCTTCACAAAGCTCCCCTGGCTCCAAGGCAGTCCCACCTCCAGACCAGGCTGAGCTAATCAGCAACAGAAAACTCCTCTTGGAATCAATATTTATGAGAGAAGAACTGGTTTGAAAAAGAAAGAATCTGGAGGAAAGGCCATTGACCTGAACAAAAGACAACCATCCGCCTAAATAAGAAGCAGCACCGTTGCCATGAGGAAGGAGTAGAGGGAGGACAGAGGACAGACATCAGACACTGGGATCACAGAATGGGGGGCTGTGATGAAGTTCTCATGCTGCAAGAGATACTGTGACCTCTCTGAGGCATGGATTCAGCCATACTCAATCACATCCCCCTCAACTTTTCATGGCCAATGAATTCCTGACTACTCACTTATTCCTTGTGCAGAGCAAGATCAAGGCTTCTCACCCACTAACTTTGTTGTTCTTTTCTGAACCTTATCCAGTTCTACTACAGAAATATCAGAATGAACACATAACCTAAATACTGACACCAAGCAACAATTATTCTGGTGATTTTCCAGAGGAACATATTTCAGCATGGAAGAGACAGAACTCTCCATTCTATGACCACAGGTTTTCTTACCAGTAATTCTGTTCACCTTCTTCTTGGTCAGGCTCCCAGCAATCCCAGCTGCATGAGCACCTAGACTGTACCCCAGCAAATGGACATTGTTGAGAGGATAATTGAACTGCTCCTGCATAAGAGAACACTTGTTTAAAGTTTGAAGTCAAATGGGAAAACACAAGAACACAAAGAAAAATGTTTTGTAAACACTGGGATTTCTCTTTGAGCCATGAATAATTGAAGAAACACAAAATGCAATTAATATAATTTTTGTGCCACACTAGGTCACTTGAGTTAACCAGTTTAAAGCAAAATTCTAAGTAGAGAATAATGAAGGGCAGAACACAGGCCTGTGTATTATATCAAAAGTTTTCAGCCACCACCTCCCCACCAGTTTCAAGATCTCCTCAGTATTTCCCAAAGGCAAGGCAGACTTCTGTTTCCCAAGGGCTGGCTGCTGTATAACATATAGCAACCTGTCTTTCATAGCTACCTCTCACAGAGCCTTCAGAAATACTGTGGACTCACAGGGCTCCACAGACCACAAAGTAAAATTTCTGGAATGTACTATAAAAAGCCTCCTTGTGCCAGAGATAACCATTAAATTAAAGCTGGGATTTTACCAGTCCAGCAAAAGTACTGTCTGCAGCAGTTTAACTCTATCTACCCAATAGGAGACGATTAACATAGCTGCATCATTGCTGTTTTGCCTCCTAGGACATTATGTACCATGCGAAACATGCGACTACATGTCTTACCTCCATCCAGTCAATAAATGTAGCAACATCCTTTCCCACCAGCTTAGTGTATGCAGCAGATACTGGGTAGTGCTGCTGAGCTCGAGTTAGCCAATCCACCACAATGACATTTGAATCAGGTTCCCTCTTGTACAGAGCATCCACCAGCTTCGGGACCCAACTTTCATACATTCCTGTCACCTGTTGGAGGTTTATTTAATGAAAAAAAGGAAATAACTTAATATTATCTGTAGTGTATAGACACCTCAGCTAACATAACTAGCATGGTTCATCAGGAGTGCAGTTAAGAGGGAGATACCTCCCCTTTCTTCTTACCGTCCACCCATGGATCACCACAAAGGTTTTACTGGTATGGTTGAAGCTGCACCGTGCCAGGCTGTCCACCTGCCCAGGAACCAGGTAGCAGACATCTTCATCAGGCTCTGCAGGTGTCCTTAAGGAAAACTTGCTCTCAATTCCCTTGAAATTGTTCTCAGTTTCTGCTGTGCAAGAGGACAGGAAACAACACAGCAGTGTTTTAGGAGTATTAAGACAAACAGTTCGGAATTCACAGGTACAGTGTTGGAGAGAGATCAGGAACAGTCAAAAAATGGGACATATATTTTTAATTTCCTACAGCGTTCCTTTTGCACCACAATGGCCATGTAAAGATGAAATCAAATGGTGAAAATTGTTCCTCCTGGAAGGTGAAACAGAGGGTAGAAACTGCTCTCCCTGCTGCTAAAAAAGCAGTCAGAAAAGTATGAATCCCTTTTAGGAGTCAGTATTTTACCCATTCCATTATTAACAGGAAGCTTAAGAATTGCCACAGCAGCATAGAAAACTGCACGGGACAGTCAGACAGTACATGCAGGAAAATCAGCAAGTTCCTACTATACTATTACATATTTTGGTGGTATATCTTCCACATCACTTTATCAATAATCACCGCTTCACAAAGCTCTTTATAGCACCCAGTAGTTGCAGTGCATTAAAAATACAAGCTGCAAAGTCACCACTGCTTTACAAAATGCTAGTTTAAACTTTTTACCACAAGAGAAAAACAGCAGGTGAGAGGATCAAACACCAATTAAGAAAACTGAACTAGCAAAGCAGAAGCCAGAGTTTTGAAGGCAGTATTTTTCAGATCATCTGATAAGCAACATTGCAGAAAAATACTGCAGAAAAAATTCTTTGTCTGCCTGAAGCTATTTTGAATCTGAGGGGCTTGGGGGGGGGGGGGG
>NW_010330745.1:29410-35250 GCF_000700745.2 Antrostomus carolinensis
GTGATCCCCCTCCAGCTTCAAAACGTTTTCCTTTTGTTCCTGCCAAGGCAAAGAAGTGACTTTAGGCTTCATGCTCACTACTTCCTTTGTCTGGGAAGAAACTGAAGTGTCTCCTCTTTTTACATCTGACTCAACACTGTAGTTCCTCTATATCAGAGCAGACTCTGTAACTAACCGTGGACTTAAACTCCAATGCTTTTTGAAAACTGGGCCCTACTTTGCCAACTCGCATTTAGCAGATATTGGCTGCCTGTTTTCCAAGTGCAGCTGAATTCAGGCCAGCTTTGACCTGCACAGTGTTGTGCTCCCTGGTATCATGACCACCAATGCTTTCACAAACTCCTAAATACACACCAATGAATGGTCCATGCCATGGGACATGGTGAGGACCTCATACCAGACATGTAAACCAGATTTCCACTCCTCTTTTTCCCATTGCAGAAGAGACTCTCTTACAACTGGTAGATTTGTATTTCTCTATACAGTTGTGCTGCATCACTGCAACCTCACTCAGACCTCAGGTAGCTGTATAAGGTCTGGGAGGTTCCTGCTGTGCTTGGAGAGCCACAGACCTGAATCAGGGTCTAACCTCTTGCACAAGGTGTAAAACCAGCACACAAGCTGGCAACAAATGCTCATATACAAAGCTCAGAGAAACTGCCATTGTCCACAATCAACAGCTTACCATTGCTTGAGTCCATCAGGACTTCTCAGCTGCTGAAAGCTAAGCACATGGAGGGAAGCAACAACTGTTCACTTAACAGAAGCACTGCTCAGCTTTAGGTTTTGACCTTGACCACGCCAGACTGGCTAGCTAATCCAGGATAATTACACTGAGGGCCCCCTTCCTGCCTCCTTCCCCCTAAAGAAGGGATAAAGTTTATGAAAAACACCTTTCTCCAAACCAGCAGAAGTATTCACATAATAGTGCATATAAGGCTCTACCTACTGAAAGCAAAATTTACCAAACTAACCAAATGCTGATCTTTCTCAGAAGTTGCCCTTCTTACGTTTTTGCACATTCAAAACTTTTCTCACCAGCCCTTTCTGAAACAAATCTTTAGACTTACACTACTTACTTTTTAGCCAGAAATAAAAAGTGACAAGGGCTGTTTGGTTAACTATCAACTACAACTTTTCACTCGGCAGTAAATCAGTAGAACCTTGGAAGGACCAACAACGGCTTTGCAATTGTGAGGCATACCACAGAAGGACTTTCAATTATGTATATTCCTGCCCAGCACAGGAAGGCTAACAAGAATAGTCCACCTGTTCACTAGTTAATAGTACTTCCTTTCGTACTTAGATATCATTTCCTTTCTGAATTAAATCTGATAATCATCCAAAATCTAAATTAAATTGATATCCTGTCTTGTAGCATGTTTCAAATTACAAACACATGCTGGAATTTGCATATAAATTCAGACCCCATCTCTTCTGGGGATAAGCTTGTAATAAACTACATTTACAGTTCTAAGTGTACCATACTTAAAGGTGCACCAAACATAGAAAGATTGCAGTACAGTGGCACCTACCACTGAAGATGTGCAAAGTGCTTCACAAATATTTGCATGTTTCAGCCTAAAAATCTTTGAGTGGGATTTGAGGGCATAGGAGCACTGAGATGCAGTCACCACCAGGAAAGGAGCAGCTGCAAAATAACAGAGTTGCAGAAGTGGCAGAATTTCGGTGCTCATTTAGGTATGTTGTATGAGGAATCAGAAAGTCAGAATAAATTGTTAGCATTTTTTATGCTCACAAGAAGTGTCACATTGTCTAATGTCCACACATGCTCAGTTCCCAGCAGCAAGATACCCTCTGGATGAGGGAGATGTGTGTGGTGGGTTTTTGTTACAGATTCTTTAATGATGTGCTCATTAAGAAGCTAACCTCAAAAAAGGGAAAATTCTGTATGGCTCAGAGCGAAAGATAACTTGTCTGCACCTCATATTGTGCTGCACACATGCTAGAGTACCACATCACCTCCCACCTTCTGCAGACTAAATTTTAGAAATACAAGACAGAGATATGTAATAGTATCTACACATTCACCGCATACTGACATCTATATGTACCATGCTTTTAAACTGTACCAGAGAAGCTAACAAAGCACACCACTGGAGAAAAGCAGCATTTACCTCTTCTAGTACCTCAGAGTATCTTGGCCTACTTAAAAAAAGAGATTCAGAACCAAACTGTCTGCATAGACTTTTGTCACAGACCTTTTCCTCATAGATTTAAAATGAGAAGTCTCCTTGAATCATGTCCTAAGTGAGCTAGTCAAACAGCTGGGTCTCATTCTTACAGCCTTACACAAAGCCAAAGAAATGCAGAGACAGTCAATGCACCCACTCACCACAGGTTAGTTAATGATGTGTTTCAACCCAAATTAATTAAACCAAGGAAAACCCAGAAATGAGGAGTCTTCAGCGTGTTTCTGAAAGGTGAATAGAAAATTACCTGAATTTGCACCAGGTTTTACATAATGTAGATACAGACATTAGATATAAATAAATTTGTGTGCATCCATACTGACACTGAAGTAGTTTTTAGTGACAAGAATGCAAATTATTTTTTAACAAGGCCTTGAAGAGAAGTAGACCTGGAGGTAAAAATGTGTAGACAAAACAAATCCATGATTTTGCTTAAAAAAATATTTTAAAAATCACAGTTCCCCAGGCTTAGTTCAGCAGAGTTATAGAGGCATGTGCTCTGTAAGGCAAAAGCTTCCAGGCACACAGTTGCAGAAGTCCCTGTTACAAAATAAAGTTTTCTTGCCACTGCTGTGTGCTTACAGTTAGCAGGTGACCTACAAAGGTATTACTTAGGGGACTGGAAAAAGGAGCAAAATTAAGAATTAAGCCACCAATTTCAGACCCAAGGTGGCCTTCCTAACAGCCTACAGGCAGTATTGCCAAACTCCATTTTATCATGCTTTTCAAACTTTCTGAAGCTCTTCTTACACCTCCACTTACATAATCTCAGTTTTCATATTTTTAAAAACCTGTCTTGTACACCAAGTTATCAAGAATATTTGTAGAACTCAGAAGAAAGTGCACAAAAAGCTTAAAAACTGGGAAAGGTCAGTAGTTTAATTTTCCTGTTTAAACCTCATGACACTTTGCACTTGCAGTTTGTGAAACTCCATTCAGTCTGAGACTCCTATCAATTTTTAAAGCATCCCACTGACTTTAAGCATTCTGACACAATACAAACACTAGTTTGCACACTCAAGAGAATTCAGCTTCAAGTTTCCTTCATGGGAAGCCCAAGACAGCTTGACAATTTATTTTGATGAAGAAAACTGTTTATCACTGGTCAGCTGGGTGGAGGATGCGAGTTTTGAGGAAGTGACAGCATCTGGAATATTAATCAAAAGTTAAGTGGCCTGCATTAGACACAGAATGCCAAATATGATAACAATGCATTTGCCAGAATCAGTGCACCTGAACTATGGTTTTAAAAAGGGAATCTTTGATAAACAGCAGTTTCCTAGCGTTATGTACACAGAAATGGAAATACTATTAGCTAGGTGCAAAGATCATCAGAAATTACACTTCTAGACTGTGTAAACTCAAGCCCACAGACATGCACATACACACAGTAGCAAACATCTGCACATAATATCAAATATTTACATAACCAACTGGAGTTAACTGGAATAACTCTTCCCCCACCTGATAACCAGCATTAGCATCATCCATCAATCAGTCATATTGAATTCCTAAATGAGTTCTGAAGCAAGCTCATAGTCAGCTATAATAAAGGGGCTGTATCATAGAAATTGTTATAATTTAATTTGATCTACACTATAAACTGAAAATGGACTACTGTGTGTTGCAATCCCATGAACCTACCCCACAAGTCAGGTTATTGTTTAACTTTACAGTAAAGAAAATTACAGCTTCACATTTATCTACGTCTTCCTTAATGGCAGAGCCCTAGATTATGTTCTCCTTCACTTCCCAGGCAGAGTCAACAGCAGTAGCAACACCTCTGAAAAGCAACTGGGCCCAAGCTCAGAATCTGAGCAGGGACCTGCCAGCTCAAATCCTGCAGCTGGAAAAAAGAGGGCAAATTGCTGTTCTCGTAACCGTGCACATGGGTGCTTGCCCCCCTGCAAAGCGCTCCCTGTTAAATAGACCCTTACTCAGCTGGGAGACTTGTAACTCAATCCAGAGCTCTTGCCATCCATCAGTTCCTCTGGGATATCTGGAATTAGCCCAAGGCAATAAAATGCAGTCACTGTCAGACTTTGCAGTAATAGGGAGAAAAGGATGCATGAGAAAGCCAGACCATGCAATAGTTCCTGCACAGAATTGATTCCAGCAAACTTATGAGTGCTAGTGCTCATGCTGTTCTCCAACACACTTTTGATGCTTGACAGCCTCATCTCTGTGCCTTCTCAGAAATGCATTGTTTCTAGAAAGGTCATGCCACAGCTGCTCTAGTTGGTCTATCACAAACACAGCCATAGCAAAAGGCAGCAACTCACATCACACAACAGTGCTTAAACCTACTGTAACCCTTGACTCTGGATTTACACTGGTAAAAATAGAGATCAGAATGTATTCTTAGTAATGTTTTTATCTTCTCCTGGAACACCAATGTTATCAGCACCTAGAATATCTTTTTCTATGTTGCTTATTAAATACTGAAGATTCCTGAAGGGTTGAATCATGTCTTTTCCATGGTTTCAAAACATCTTTTTATTGTGATGTGCAAGAAATACTGTGAGACTGAAGGCTTGGATAGTTTTAGGAAGATTGCATGACCTGTTTTCACGTAACTTGTTCTTACCTAAGGAGAAATAATGTAATCATTAGTAGATCTGTGGTAAATCAAATCCCATACGGATGAAAGTTTGCTCTGAGAAGATAGTTATTTTACTGTATGAAACTCAGATACTGTGGTGAAACTGCTTTTGATTGCCTCTGATGGCACAAGGTTGGATTCAAAGCATGAATACATTCCTTTGCCTGAGCCCTAGCACCCCATCCTCTAACTTCTGAATGCTTCCCTTCGGCTTCCTTGTCCACAGAGAAAATGACAGTGAAAAAAGCAGCAGTTTTCATATTCCATTTTAATATCACACAGTAAGTCCGAGAGCTACAGCACACTTTCTTCTACAGCTTGGACTTTTAAAGATATCCCACACATAGTGTGGGATAAGAAAGTAAGACTGACAGGGCACTGCTAATCTAAGCCTGAGGAGTGGCAGTCTCCTAAAACTAGTGTCTTTGCTCATTAAAGCTGCAATCATGTGAGTAACCAAAAGAGCATTAATGAACATCTAGTAGTCAACATTCACACATACTCCACTTTCTCTAGCCTGGAGGGTTCCTGTACTGCAGGTACAACAGGTGTGTGTAAGTACAATCATATAAGAGTGAACAGACACTGCGAGAGCATACCCCCTCTGATCGCTTTTTTCCCTAATGGATTCTGCGGCGTTAAAGGCATTAACTACAACCCAAACACACTATCATGACGCTGATGAAACTCAGCCCTTCCTTAGGGAATTCTGGCCAAGAACGGCAGGGAGCTGGGATGCAGGGCTCCCACGGGACGGGTGAGTCCCAGGCATGACGGAGCGCCCAGGCGCTGCAGGAAGCCACTAGCGTCGTGCTACCGCTGTGCCCATCCACCTCCAGCGCGGAAGCCCTGGAAGAGGTCAGCACCTTGCTCCTGAGGAAAAACCCATCCCGACGCTCCTCAGCCCGGCCGGCTGGGCCCGGGGCACCGTCCCCGGCTCTGTCCCAGCAGGATGCAGGTCCCCTCCAGCATCGCCCTCCAAGGCCACTCCACGCCACGCCACCCCGCTCCCGCACCACCCCCGG